>NC_092210.1:69234050-69246163 GCF_043381705.1 Parasteatoda tepidariorum | reverse complement strand
TAATTGCGTGTGCCTGGAGAGCACACAGAAAGTTTCAAGTTCAATAAATAAGAAATTAAATTTTCAAACATATAAAATAACTTATTTGTCATTTTGAATTCATTTTCTTCCCTATAATATTGAGAAAATATAGATAAATATGGATTAATATAGATACAAAAAAAGACAAAGTAAAATGATGTACTGCTTTTCAATTATTAATAAACTTTTTTTAAAGCAAATTCAAAGAAAAACTTTTTACATTTTAATATCTTTATGACAATGAAATAAATATATTTTAAAATAACTCAATAAATATGTATCAGTAAGGAAAGATAATATTTAAATACCTTAATACACAAGCTTCATCTTTAATTCTAAGATAGATGGGATAAAAACACACCAAACATTATGCGCGTAAATAAGTAGAGAAAAAAAAGACAAAAGTGTCTATAAAATAAAATAAAAAGAATATTTCATATACTTTGCTTAAGATGGACATTGCACAAAGAGGAATTTTAAGTTCTCTAAAACTTCTAAGTTCTTCTCTAAAAATCTACCTCTAAAAAGTTCTTGAAAACAGAATTTTTGCTCCTTCTTGCATAGTGCTTGCTTTATAGAAATTAATTTTTTTTTTTTAAATTATCATTCAACGAAGTTTTAAAAACATACTTTACTCAAAAATTTTTTTATGCATAATAAATATTAAACAGTTTTCATAATATTTATGCAAAAAGAATAGCCTAGATAACTTTTTATTTTATTATCTAAATTTCATATTTAAATATTTCATCTGCATGATATAAAAACTTTATACATACCAAAGTTTTTAATATTTTTAGAGCAAAAAACTCAAGGTAAGATTTAAAAAAACTTAGCGTCCTTGTAAAAAATTTAATTTTAGAATTTTTTGGAATAAAAGGATATGAATGACGTTAACAGAATGCTAATATCTCTGTCTTTATATTTTAAGAAACCTGCGTAAACGTAAAATTTTAAATTCTCTAAAACAGAATTTTTGTTCCTTCTTACATAGTGTTTGCTTTATGGAAATTAAATTTTTTTTTCTTCAAATTATCATTCGACGCAGTTTTAAAAACATACTTTACTCAAAAAATGTTTATGTATAAGAAATATTAAACAGTTTTAATAATATTTATTGAAAAAGAATAGCAGAAATAACTTTTTAATTTATTATCTAAAAATCATGCTTAAATATTTCATCTGCATGATATAAAAACTTTATACATACCAATGTTTTTAATATTTTTTAGTGCAAAAAACTCAAAGTAAATTTTAAAAAAATATAATTTCCTTGTAAAAAAGTTAATTATAGAATATTTTGGAATAAGAACGGTTAGAATTTAAATGTATAAAATATTATATATTATTTTCCTTTAAAATTAATCCTAGCTAAAAAATACAATACTTTACTTTTTATAATAAATACTTTACAGTATTTATTATTCATTTTTTACTCAATTAAATTACATTATTTGACTTATGTAAGCTTGATTTCTAAGCATTTAAATAATCTTTGAAAATTACAGTTGAAAGAAATTTCATGCAATTTACCAATACATATATTTTCAAATTTCACTTTTTTCACTGGACTCAACGTTCTGAATCCTTTATTCCATCATGAATACTCAAAACGTCTGAAATCCAAGGACAAGTACTTTAAACAAAAGTACAGAGTAAAAAATAAAGACTTTGAAGAGTGGTTATTAAAAGATAAAGTAAAACAGCAAGTACAAAACAAACGAGATACGAGTTTTTAATACACTAACATAAAATCAAAAATTCGAAAAGAAATAATGAAAAGACATGCAAAGCGAAACTATCCTACTTATGTACTCACGATCAACTGTGCTAAAAAAGTAGTTTGTTTTCAAATAATTTTATTTATTTTAGAACAATATTACATTTTTAAGCAGTGATCATACTGTGTAAACATTTTGTACGATGCATGAGGCAAATTGTTTTTCGAAGCGAAGCAAAAATATTTTTGCTTAATAAGTAGTACTTGCTAAAATATACCCACATAAAGTATTTAAAAAAAATGTTCGATATGCTTATAATAGAAATATTTTGAAATAAAAAATATTGTCACACATGACAAATATGTGCAGTTAAAAATAATTAATTGTACATAAGATTAATTAATTAAAAAAGTAAATGTTGATGAAATGATTGATTTTTTTACAACCATATTTCAACCATAAAATTTGGTTTATACGTTTAAATTACGGAATTGATTAGGAAATAAAATAGTGTTACGTAATCATACACTAGAATTTCAGAAAATATGCAACCTGTTTTTTTCAATGATGATTTTTACTTTTTAAAATAGGAAAAAAGGGATTTAAATAGAAAAAACGAAAAAATAATATTCTTCACGGATATCAAGAAAATATATATTTATAAATTGATATTTCATTTTACGTTTAATCCAAAAATTACGTTAACATAGTATGGTAGTCTTAAGTGAAATATTCTAAAGCTTTTGACTAGATAACAAATAATGATTTAGGCTTATTTAAATTTAACATTTGTATTTTTTTCCTCAATATATGTCGTAACATTTAATTTCTTCAATAGAATTGAAAATGAAAAATTTAATATTTTTTATTCTTAAAACAATGAGATGCACCAATTTGTTATTTAATTTTAACATACCTATAGATGTATTATGAAATTACTTTAATGGTTTTACTAGTTTTTAATGAAAATCTCAATGATATTTTCTAACTTCTTTGCATATTAAATACAGCAAACGTATGTGTTTTTAAAACGTATTTGTTGCCATTTACTTAGGTACAACTTCTACAGGTGAGTTGGCTACGTTAATAACTTCAAAAATTAATTTGAAACTTTTAATAAAACTAGGAATAGAAAGGTAGGTTTATTAGGTCTGAAAACAAAATCTAATTAAAATTTTTTTTAAATATTTTTCTCCAATGTACAAAGTAAAAAAAGGATTAACTTTAATAAAATAAATTTGAATATCCATACTATTTTTGCTTTCATATGTTACACATAGGTATTCACAAGCTTGCTTTTTTGCTAATGTTTTAAAATGCCTTTTTTAGCATTTACTTAAGTTGTACACATTTAAGTGAGTTCGTCAGAAAAAAATGCATCGGCAAAAATAAATATGAAGCTCTATTAAGAATATTAAATTTCATTGTTAACACAATAATCTAAGGAAATGTCTCGCCGATTTTGCTTCATAATTAACAAACAAAATATTGTATTAAATCAAAAACTAATTTGTATGAATATACAATAAGTATTTTCAAATGAAATTTATTTTGGATCATTTTTTTCACGACATATTTTATACACACAGGACAATGAATTAAAATCTGAGAGATTTTCTATTAAATGCTCTTGGGTGGCGATATATACTAAACTTATTAATGACTTAAGTAAAATTTCTTTATCTTTATTTCATTTCTTAAGAAAAAAAAAGAATTAACGGTTCATCAATGCTTTCAGAATTTTTTTACAATTTAATTTGTTAAACAAAGTAAATTCTTGTTCCACACTTATAAAAGAGTTTTTCGAAAATTGATGATTTTTTTTAAGTATTTCACCCTATTAAATGTTTCAAGGTATAGTTATATCCTTCTTAATAATTTGCAGCTAAATCAGTGTTAATCAAAAGCTTTTCTTATAAAGGTTTTTTAAGGGAGAGATTTCTCTTGATAACCTCTTACTGTTATATATTTCAGTAGTTTGGATTCTAATAAAATGCTCTCGTTGGTTTCAGAGCAAAATAAGGATATAGTTACAAAATATATGAAATTTGATGAGTTTAAAATTGTAAAGCTTTTGATTAGAATAAAAGAAAATGTTTTATTCTTTTTAAAATTTATAATTTATAAGTTTTGTAAATGTTTTTTTTATCCCTCTATATGTAGTAAAATGTAACTGCGTATATAATAAAAAAAGTGCGTAATTTTTTACCCTAAGACATTGAGATACATCACTTTGTTGTTTAGTTTTAAATTACCTATAGATATATTTCAAAATTATTTTTTGTTAGTTTTCTTATTAAAATCACAATAAGAGATTTTTATTGATTTGTATGCTAAATATATGACATGTATCTGGTTTTAAAATACATTTGTTGCCATTTATATAGGTGCAACTTCGTCAGGTGAGTTGGCTACGCAAATTCATAAATTTTTCATAAATGTTAAATTTTATTACTTTTAAAAAAAAAAAAGTAATATTTTGGAAATTTTCATTCAAAATTGAAAAATAAAAAATTATTTCGATTGAAAACAAATTTGAATGAATATTCAATTTGTATTTTTAAAAGAAATTTAATTTGTAACATTTTTATTCAAGACATATTGTGTACACTCATGACAATGAATTATTTTACCATTGAAGTTTTCTATTAAATGCTCTTGAGTGGCGACTTATACGAAACTTATTTAAGACTTAAGTGAAGCATTAAATCTGTGTTTCCTTAGGTCTGGTTTCTTAGGACAAGCGCCTTATCTGGGCGTCAGCGGGACGTCAACGTCGCGCTGACGCCAACAAAATACTGGTTTGTTAGCTCAAGGCCTGGTTTCTTAGAACTAGCGCCTTATCTGGGCGTCAGCGGAAAGTTGACGTAGAGCTGACGCCAAAAAAATACTTTTTTGTTAGCTCAGCGTGAGCAGTCGGTCCAACGCAGACATTATCTCTCATTGCGCATGCGTTAATAACGTAAACAAATATTTATTTTGAATTTGTATTGATTTTGTTATTGTCGACCAGTGTTTCTGAGAACAAATAATGACTTTGTCCAAGAAAAAACACATTATAGCTGAGCTAAATGAAGAGTGCTATGTTTAATGAAGAAGCTATGTTTAATGTCAAAATCAAAATCTTGGCTGATTTCAATGTGCTGTTAAATGTTGTCCGCCATTGCTTCTGTGGTTAACGTCACGTTGTAATCCAACTGCAGTTGAGTTCGACAGCAATTGTAGTTCAAGATGAGCGTTCGATGACGTATACTATCAAACTCACAAATGGACCAATCAGAGGTTAGCGCAGATTTCCAGCTGACGGCTCCTGTCCTAAGAAACCAGGCCCTTAAGAAAGAAAAAGAATTAAGGATTCATCAATGCTTTCAGAATTTTTTATTCAATGTAATCTGTTAAACAAAGTAAGCTTCAACACTTCTTGTTTAACACTTAAAAATGGATTTTTCGAAAACTGCTCGTTTTGTTTCACGTGCATTTAAATATATCAAATGCTTGAAGGTACAGTTATTTATTTCTTAATAATTTGCAGCGAAGTCAGTTTTGAGCAAAGTCTTTCGATATAAAGATTTTTTCAATCAGAGATTTCTCTTAATAAGCTCTTAATGTGATATATTTCAGTGCTTTGGTTTCTGAAACAAATGCTCTAGTTGGTTTCAGAACAAAATGCAAAAATTTATGAAATTTGCTGAGTTTAAATAACTTTATTCCTTTAAATATTATCTTGTGAATAATTTTTGCTGTAACTTTTTATATTTATACTAAAACCTTCCGTTTTAAAAGTCTTTTTGAATTCCAAATTAATCTTAACAAAAATTAGTTCCTGTATATCCTCTTTTTTTATTCAAAAAACTTTTTTTTTGTTCTTTCAGTTATTTATAGTGACATAATATTAAAAGCAAATTTTTATTGCAGGTGCATACGAAGTAATATCTGAAGTAATATCTAGTGGTATGTCTGATAAAACGAAAGTTTTTATAAAAATATTAGAACTTAAAAATTTTTTACATCTGTAAAACAATTAGTAATGTAAATTAAGGAAAAACTAAATTCGCACATAAAATACTCCTGAACTAAATGCGCATACAAAAAATACATGAACTAAATATAAAAACTGCGCATATCATTATTTTTTTTAGAGTTTCAACAGTATAAAATTAAAAATTTTCGTAATGCAGGTATATGTACATAAGTATTTCAGTTTTTCAGTATTAATAAATTTCCAATAAGAGGTATAATTTTTTCTAATTTTATTTGAAAAATTCATTTATTGAAATATCCAAAAGTCAATAAGAATTATTGTATGATTTCTCAATATTTACAATATTTAATTATTGTATGATTTCTCAATATTTCTCAATCACACAATAATTTTTATTATGGAAATATTAAAAAATAAAAACTTGTGAATATAATATGATTAAAAATAAAACCATGTAAAAATAAAGTAAAGTGTTAGATAAAAAAAGCAAGAATGTAATATTAAAAAAAATATAAGAAAATTTATTCCCTATAATTACAAATTTGAAATCAACTTGTTTATTTTTCTCCTCTTTTCCCATTTTCAAATTATAGATTTTAGAAGATTTATTTTATTTCAGTCAGTAAACTTATATTTAAGCTAATTAGATATTTAAAAAAAATTAAAAGCCACGACAAATATTTATAACAACGAGTTATAAATAAAGTTGCTTTAATTAATTTCATTGCTTCCATGAAAAGTGAAAATATTACTATGTATGAGAAATATGTGCGGTTAAAAAATAAATTTATAAGCTTTAAATTGCTTGAATAAGAATATTTTTGAATTACTAAAAATGCTAAGTTAAAATTAAATGATATTAGAATAAAAGAAAATATTTGATGATAATTAAAATTTAAAATTTAAGAATTTTTTAAATGTCTTATCCTAATGTATGTAATGCGTAAATGCGTTCATACATAAAAAAAGTATGTGCATTTCTTTAACCCTAAAATATCGAGATGCATCATTTTGTTGTTTAGTCTCAAATTGCCTATAGATATATTTTGTAATTAATTTTAGTTGGTTTTTCTATTGAAATCTCAATAATAATTTCGAATTGATTTGTATGCTGAATATATGACTTATATATTTTAAAAATTTTTTGTTGGCATTTATGTAGGTCCAACTTCGTCAGGTGAGTTAGTTACCTAAATTCATAACTTAAAAAATAAATTTCAAATTTTTTATAAAATTGGAAAAACTAATTTCAGTTGCTTTCGGAAGTATTTTCTTATAACTGAACAAATCAAAAGTGGATTTAATGCTTTCAAATAAATTTGAATATTCATACAATTAATTTTTCACATGTTAGACATAGATGATTGTGTTTTGAGGTACGATTTTGACATATTTTTTGCTTTAAAAATGTTTTTGTTGCCATTTTCTTAAGTCTAACATCTTCAGGAAAGTTAGTTAGAAAAATATTATCTTCACTAATAATTTAGAAAATCTCTTCTGAAATTGTGTAAATAATTTCAAACTTCATTGCTTTAAGTATTAATTCGGCTACTTTCCTTCAAAATTAAAAATTAAAAAATAAGTAAAATTTAAAACTGATTTGAATCTATATACAACTTATATTTTCACATTAAACTTAGTATGGATAAATTTTTTTCAATATAAGGGGGACAATTCTTTTTCCTCTACGCATTTTACTGTATTGAATATTTCAAAGTATTGTTATTTATTTCTTAAGTAAATTGCTACAAAGTTAGTGTTAAACAAATTCATCCCCTGTCGAAGATTCTATCAAGATGAAAATTCTATTGTTAAAATACAGATGCCATGTATTTTAGTACTTCGGAATCTACTCTTCCGGTAATTTCAGAGCAAAAAAAATAATGTATCGAAATTTACAGAGTTTAGATAATTTTATTCCCTTAATTCCTTTAAATCTTGTGAATATTTTTTCTCCTTTTTAACTTACATTTATACAGAAACCTTCCTTTTTTAAATTCTACATGAGGCTTCACATAAATGAGATACTGTATATCTTCTTTTTTATTCCAAAACTTTTTGAATTTTATTTATTTATTTATAGTGTAATCGGGTAATTTATAGTGACATATTATTAAAAGCATATTTTCATTGCAGGGGAATATGAAGTAGTATCTGAATTAATATCTGGTGGTAAGCCTGATGTTTAGTTGAAATATTATAAATTTAAAACCTGATAAGATACGTAATAAAATCATAATATAAAATACGAATATCATTCCTTATTTTAAGTCTTTAAATTTAAATAAATGGTTTACAATACACTATAAAAACTTCTATTACAATAGAAATTGTCATAATGCAAGGAAATGTACAAAAATATTTCATTTTCAGGCATTAATAAATTTTTAATTAGACTTATCTTTATTTCCTATTTTATTTGAAAATTTCATTTAAAAAAATATTCAATAAAACTTATTACGAGTGTTTTATTCAGTGAATGAATTTCTGAAAACAATTAAGAAAATCAAAGTTTCTTTCTAAAATTAATTTATTAATAATTTATAATAAATTGGTTTAGACACTATTTTAAATTTTAAAAAAAATATTTTTATCAAAATGCTTTGTCAAGTTTTTTTTAACATTTTAATATAAAATTAATACAAAAGTGAAAACATATAAATATGATTTGAATAATAATTAAATAATATAAAAAAATGATATAAAAATAAGATTACATTTCCCACAAATACAAATTTGATTGCAACATGTTTTTTTTCTTCCAAATTTTTTTTTAACATTTATAGAATACATATTTTAGATTCATTTTTACTATACTTTTTATATATATTATGTATATATATGCATTAAAATGTATTTTTTGCTATTCATTTAGGTCCATCTTCAGGTGAGTTAGCTTAATAAACTTCAAAAATAATTGTGAAACTTCATATAAAAATGGGAAACAGATGTGAGAAATTAATTTGTCATAACATAAAAACTTATTTTGAAGTTCTTTTCGAAATTTTTTTTTAAAAATGAACAAACTAAATATAAGTTAAATAATTTAAATAAATTTGCTTAAACATACAATTTACGTTTCCCATGTTACTAAGATATGTTCACACGATTGTTTTTCAAAATCCATTTACAACATATTTTTGTTTTTAAAATGGTTTTGTTACCGTTTACTTTGTTCCAACATCTTCCGTTGAGATATATAGAAAATATTTTTTCTATGATATTAATTTGAAACTCATTTTAGAAATTGTGAAAATCATGTTGAATTTCATTGATTAAAAACGAAAATTTTAATTGAGCGAACTTTCGAAAATTAGTACAAATTAAAAGTAACAAACAAATAATGTGATATATTTTAAAATAGTTTTAAAGTATGTACAATTTATAATTTCGTATTAACATTTTTATTTCAATATACGTACTCTAACAGGACAATAAATTAAAATCAGTGAGATTTTTTACCGAATGCTCTTAAGCGGCAATTTATTCAAAACTTGTTTATCTGAAGTTTTATATCTTTATTTTCCTTCTTATAAAAGAAATAATTAAAGGTTTATAAAAGATTTAAGATTTTTTTTACAATCTGTTAAATAAAGCAAGTTCTTGTTCAAACACATATAAAAGAGTTTTTCGTGAAGTGTCTATGCAGCTTTCTCATTGTGTATTTCACTCTTTCAAATGTTTTATTGTTAATAACAGTAAATTATTGCAAAGTTAGTGTTGAGGATGAGGAAAGTCTTTTTCTATTGAAGATTCAGGCAGGGAGAAACTCCTCCTGTTGATCTCTGAAAGTCTCATGTTTAAGTGACTTGATTTTAATATAATAAAATACTTCACTGCAAAAAAGGCTAAAGCTTCACAAATTTACAGAATTTGTAGAGTAAAAATAACTTTTTTTCTCTTAAATAATATTTAGTTAATATTTTTCATCTTTTTTACTTTATATTTCAAACATAAACCACTCCGTTTTTAAATCATTTGAATTTTACATAAGGCTTCCCATAAATCATTTCGAGTATATTCTGATGTATATACTTTTTATAGAAAAATTCCTAAAGTTTCATTTATTGTAGTTTCAGTTATTTCCAGTTACAAGTTATTAACAGCATATTTTAACTTGCAGAAATATACGAAGTAACGTCTGAAATAATATCTGGAGGTAGGTCAAAATTTTTTTTTTAAAATTAATATTCTATAAGTGATAATCTGCATGAAGTCCCTATTTCAATAAAAAGCCTTTAATACGTAACTGAAGCAACTTATTTTATAAAAAGAAATAATAATGAACTGATCTGATCATAAATATTGCATGTTTATAGTAAAACAATTGTTTAAACAAAATATATAATCATTTCCATTTTTTTTCCAAACTGACTTTTCAAAAATTAATAAAACATATTCCATTAATATGTATATTTATGTATACTTAAATTCAAAGTCTAAACACTTAATTCAAAGTTTCAATTATTCCCATCAGTAAATGTTTTATTTTTCGTTCCTACTTTAATAAAAATGTCTTATAAAATATAATATCTTGCAGGATATTTTCAAGAAAAATAATATAAAAACATTTAATATTTAAAAAACATAAAAATTAATGCGTGGAAAATAATTTACATAATAATAAATTAGTATAAATCTAAAAATAATAAAATAATAATAAACTTTTTCCCAAAAATCTAATTTTGAACTCCGCATACATATCACAATGCCTGTTCTAATTTTTTTTTTTTACATTTGTTGCTTACAAATTTTTATTTTTTTTGTTTGCAGAACTTATATTTTAGATAATTAGCTATTTGCAAAGAAGTATTGCAGAGCTTTAACAAATATTAATGTNACCATTTATTTAGTTCCAACATCATCAGGTGAGTTTGTTACAGCATATTTGCATAAAGAAAATTAACTCTCTTTTAAGAAATTGCGAAAATTATTATAAATTCCCTGACCAAAAACGAAAAAGATTTTTTCGTCATTTATTTCATTAAAATTAATAATCTTTAAAAAGGCGTTTAAGTTTTTAAAAAATTTAAGTATGTAGGCAATTTATGTTTTCTCATCAAATTTAGGGTTTATACATTTTATTTTTCAATGTATCTACACACTGGGTAATGAATTCCTGAAATTGTGAGAATTTCTACTATATACTCAGTAATTTCTCCAGAAAAAAAAATGTTTTTTTTTTTAAATATGTATCGAATAAGTATCGAAAGTCTCCTGTGATACCAATAGGTAATATAAAATTTTTTATGATGTTATATTAAATTATACAGGTCTAAACCAGCTTAAGAATTTTACACTTACGTTAGGAATATGTTTAATTTTTCGAATTATAATTTATTAGTAATGTTTAATTTTTCATTGAAACTTACATAATTTGATTATAGTGTTAGAAGAAATATTTTTTGAACGTTGCGAAACATTTTTGTTTAAGGATAGAGACTTTCTGTGTAACAAGGTAAATTTTTGCTCTAACGCTTATAAAGGAGTGCTTCAAAAACTGACCACCGTATTTTTCCTGTGTATTTCACTCACTTCATGGAATTTTTAATTATTTCTTAAGTAAATTGCTGCAAAGGTATTGTCCAGCAAAGTGTTAATAGAAGAATATAGAAGATTTTGTAAAGGAGAAACTCCTCTTGCTCAATAATTGCTATTTAAATAATATACGCTAATTAAGAAATTTTTACTTGTAGAAATATACGAAGTATTATCTTCTGTAATATCTGGAGGTAGGTCTCATAAAACAATAGTTTTACTTGAAATGATTGGCCTGTATAAGTTGTTTAGATACGTTATAAAATAAATATTTTTAAATATTTATATTCTTTTTTTAAGCCTCTGCATTTCACATTTGAATAAATAGGATTAATAATAGATTGAAGCGACTTATGATATTTTAAAATAGTTTATAATGAATAGAAATATTCAAATATATATTTCATATTTTATATATAAAAACATTATGACGAAAATCAGAAAAAAAGGTAATAGTCTTGATTAGGAAATATATACCTATCAATTTAATTTTACATTTGCTGTATTATTTATAAGATACTGGAAACAAAGTACGATAGTCTTGAAATTTGAAATTTAAAATTTTTAAACTAGATATCAAGACATTTTTCGAATAAAATTAAACAATTATGAGTTATCTAAATGTTTTTTTATAAATGTAGTTATATTTAATTGTGTCAGTGGCTTAAATAATTAATAAAAAATTAACATTCTTATAATCTCAAAAAATACAATGCATCCCTTTGCTGTTTTGTTTTAATTTATCTATAAGTATAGCGCAAATTAATTTTTCTAATTTTTAGATTTTTACTATTTATGTGCCATGTACATATATATATGTATATATATATATATATATATATAGGGCAATT
>NC_092210.1:69214636-69233979 GCF_043381705.1 Parasteatoda tepidariorum | reverse complement strand
AAAAAAAACTTTATTGGGTGAAAAACCATGAAAACCTGGGCGAGTCCATTGTTATAGATGGAGAGTGGTCATAATGTAATGGCTCTTTGGTGTATGTATATATATATATATATATATTTAATGTATTTCTTACCATTTACTTAGTGCCAACATCATCTGGTAAGTTAGTAACGTACAATATTTATGCGTAAACAAATTTTAACCTTTTATTATGAGATTGTGAAAATTATGATTAATCCCTTTTTATGAAAAATAAGAATTTAATTTAATTTAATATTTCGACAATTCTTTCTTTAAAATTAGAGAAAAAAAATTAAAACGTTTTAAATTTAAAACTGATTTGTTTAAACAGACAAAATGTGTTTTTTAATGAAATTGAGGAAATTCATTAAATAAATTCTTTTTCATTGTATATTAGACAAACACTGGTTAATAAATTCCTGAACTTTTGTGGTTTTCGACTATATGCTAAATAGCGACTATTAATACAAAACTTGTTTAATAATTGGGAATACCATTTCCATCCTTACAGCCTTTTTGAAACTAAAAAATATGGTTTCAAAAATGGTCTAAGAGTTTTTTTTAAAGGTTAAAAGAAATATTTATGGTATCAAAACTTTCATTTACATAAAAATAAAACAATGAGAAGAAAAGAATATGACAAAAGAGAAAAAAAACAATGTTTGTTAAATGAGGTAGGTAATTGTTCGAACACGAACCTACTTTAACGATAAACTAGTTTTTCTTAAACTGACCATGACGAATTTTCAGAGTGTATTTCAGGCTGTTATGTGTTTCAAGGTATTGTTATTTATTTCTCAGGATAAGCTGCTTTAAATTTTTGAGAAAGTCTTTTTCCTATAGAGGATTTTCTTAAGGTGAAAAATTCTCTTGTTAAAACATAGTTATGCTATGCTTCAGTGCTATGGATTCTACTTTAATAAAATACTCCTGTTGGTTTCGAAGCAAAAAAAGCGATATATATCTACAGTTATTTACGAAATTTACAGAGTTTGAATAATTTTATTTCCACAAATTTGTCTTGCATAGATTCTTTGCTGTTTTATTTCACATTTTAAACAGAAACCTTAGGATTTCGAATCTTTGTAATTTTACATGCGGCCTCAGATAAATGACTTCCAGTATATCCTAATATATATTTTATTGAAAAACTTTGCAAAGTATAGTTTATTGTTGCATCGGTTTCTTACAGTTGCAAGTTATTAACAGACAACATATGCTTTCTTGCAGTAATTTATGAAGAAATATCTGAAGTAATATCTGGAGGTAGGTTTCATTAAACAATGGTTTTAATTTAATATAAGGACTGATAGTCTAGATATATCATAAAATTATTACTTTCAAATGCACATATTATTTCTTTTGGGAATCTACTGCATTTTAATCAAAAATCTTTAATATGTATTAAAAATAAATTATCTTATTTTATAAATATTCATACAGAAAATGATACTTAAATGAAATGCAGAAAATGAAATGCAGAATGCAGAATGCAGAAAATGAATGATGAAATGCAGAATGCAGAAAATGAATGAAATGATACTGAAATGACGACAAAAAAATACTATAGTCCTGAAGTTTGAAATTGGAAAGCTTTAGACTTGATTTTGAAAAAATATTTTATTCTTATTAGAATATTATAAAATTATTTTTTGATTCATATATATATAATGCATTTCTTACCATTTACTTAGTTCCAACATCTTCACGTAAGTTAGTTACATACAATATATCTGCATAAATTAATTTGACTATCTTTTAATTACGAAATTGTGAATGTTTTGTTAAATTCCCTTGCTCAAAAAATAAAAATCTGACTTAAAGTAATTTTTCAACAACTACTTTTTTAAAATTAACCGAAAAATAGTTTAAGTTCATAACTTATTTGAATATACATTTAATTGATATTTTTTCAAAAAATTTAGCTTTGAAAATGTATTTTCTGAATATATTAAGTACACACTGGACATTGAATTTAAGTCTGTGAGATTTTCTACGTCTCAATATAAGCTCAATTTCATTCATCTATGCAAAACCTGTTTGTGACTTGGGTGAACCGTTATTTTTTATTTCCTTTTTAAGACTAAAAAATGAAGTTGTATTAGTGCTTTTAAAATTTTTGTTACAATGTTAAAGGAATTTTTCCTTACGTCACACGTCAGTTTTTGTTAAAAGACTGAGAAACAAAAAACAGTGTGTGTTAACAAAGTGTTTTTTTTTCTAACGCATAAAAATTAGATTTTAATAAACAGACTGGGAATTTCACTCTTTCGAATGTTTCTCTGCATTGTTACTTATTTCTTGAACAAAAAGTGCATAAATGTTTCGTTCCGACGATTTTCAAAAAATGAAAATCATATCACATACATGTCAGAAGTTTTAGTGGTTTGAATTCTGCTCTAATTAAAAGCTTTCGGCTGTTTCAGAGGCGAAAAAGTCAATAGCTAGCGAAATGTATGAAATTTAAATAAATTGAATAATTTTTTTTCCTTAAATGTCTTTGTAAATATTTTTTTCTGTTTTATTTTTCATGGATGATAATGCAACTACACATTTATAATCTCTTCTAAAAATTGCTTGTAATTCATTCTCATGCTCAGAACTAAAATATTTCTTACAGTGTAGTTGATTGTTGTCTTAGTTGCTCACTTATTTAAATTATTAAAGACTTATTTTCAATTGCAGAAATCTATGAAATATTATCTGGAGGTGAGTCACATGAAACAGTAGTTTTACTTGAAATATTATTATCAAGAAGTTTAAGCAATTTTAAAATTTAGGTTATAAAATACTTCTTATAGTACTTAGGTTATAAAATATTTCTTATGTTTCTCATTTTAAAATATTTTCATATAAAACTCTAAGGCGCAAAAAATTAAATGTGTGAAGAAATTATTAAAAATTTTATAAAACCTTCATATATCCTGTAATAAAAATTTAATTTAAATTTATGCGGAGCAAAACAGCAAAACTTTAATAGAAATGCGTAAAAAATATTTTATTACAATTACTTATTTTTTCTTTAAAAGCAGACCAAATCTAATTTTTATGTTGCTTGATAAGATAATGAAGTCTTTAGTATTATCTCCTCATGATAAAGAAAATATGGATAAATTTAAATGTTGAATTGTGAACGACGAGATCTTAAAAAATAAAACAAAACATTGATACAGTGTGGAAATAAAACATATAAAAGTAACAGCACTTTTTAATTTATGTTCTTATTGATTTAGTTTTTACATCCTCTGTCGGTAACGTAGGAAAATTGACACATGTAAAATAAATAATTTGTGTCAGAAAAAATAAGAAAGTCTCCGAAAAACAAAACTATTTTGATGTATGATTTAACCATGATTGAGAATATATGACGAAGTTTAAAACATAAACTTAAATGAACGAGATGTCAAAAAGAAACAAATAAAAATATAATGTAGCAAAAAATATCGAATGTTTAAAAATAACACAATTTTTAAATCCACTACTTTATACAAATTCAATTTATGATCTTATTAATTTAAACTTTTTTGTAGGACCAGGATCATTACTACCATCTGGAGGTGAGTAACTTACCCGCAAAATGCGTACTTTTAAACAAAATTACTGGATTAAGACAATTAAAAAAATGTGTCGAAAATAAATTGCTTAAATATACACTTATATCCATACACTTATATCCCAAGTTCTTATGGACATTACTATATTAACACTATTATAGACATTACTATAGAAAACATTATTATGAAAACTCAAGAAATAGTGAAATTTTACAAAAAAATTAACACATGTGTGATAATAACAAATAATGACAAAATAAAGACACGCAATAACACAATACCAATAACGAAAACATAATGGCTCATACACAAGACATATTAATGGACATTATCATCAGCATTGGCCCAACAGCCTTTTGTGAGGCTCGGCCTTCCTCAGAATCTTTTCCCTTTATGCCCTTCTCCCAGCAATTGATTTCCAGTTCTTTACATTTAGGATGGCAAAATCCTCATCCACATAGTTTGTCCAACTCCTTTTGGACCTTCCTCTTTGTCTTTTATTGGAGGGGGTTGCATTAAGGACTCTTAATACTGACATAATAAGGAGAAAAAAAAACGGAAAACTGATGTATCAAAATGGAACTTATTGAGAGTTCAATGTGGTGTGTACACACCAGGGTGGGCTGAAAAAAATTGACTTTTTTAATTTTTAAAAAGATATAGTGCAGAAAAGATATCTCATCCAAAAAAGAAAAAAATTATATAGAAAATAAATGAAATCGGCTATTATTTTTTTGTCGTACATTGAAAAAATTGAATATTTTTCTTAAATTTTCATTTACCGTTTCAAACTGCGCAATTGACATGCTATTAATCCTTATGGTGATTTTTAAGGCTTAAAAAAAGTGTAATAAGTTAAAATTACATTATAATTTCTAACCATATGTATATGTTTGAAAAGCGCAAAACGACCAATTTTTTTTCAAGTTGTTTGTTCAATAACTTAAAGGCTCATCATCTGCCTTATTATAAATAAAAGAGGATAACTATTGTCGAATGTTTTGAATGTCCTAAAATTGGGGCCCCAAGATAATTTTCTTCAGATCAAATTATTGAAACTGGAATGTTTTTTTTTCTACTTTATTTCCAAAAATAATTCAAAATTCTCAATTGAAACAGATAGCAATGATGTCAATTTATATAGAAAAGGCAGAACACAAGAGGAAAATATATAATGGTTGCACATAAAAACATCTATATCTGCTGTAACTAGCTACAGAATTATTCATATAATAATTATTTATCAAATTTCCTAGAAATTCATGCAATTGTGATGAAGACAAAGAATTATTCAAGCAGTTGCCAGAAGTGTTTAAAAGCAGATATTTGTTTCATTCTTCAGGCTTCCGTCACCTGTTTCGCATTTTTCTCTTACTTTGAAAGCATTTGATGCACACATACTTTCTTTAAATTAATAAATAATATTAATATCGATATTAATAATCTATACAATAATATACTATCATTTTAAATATCGATATCATTCTTGTATGTTTCGAGTACCGTAGAGAGAGGATACAATAAGAAATTGCTCCAAAAGATCATTTCACTTTTATGAGCAGCATCAAGATTTAATTTAAATGCCACGAAGTATCTTATAAATATTCCTTCATTATTTTGGCTTAAAAATTTTCGCACTTCCATGCTTTCGAATGCATAAGCTATCACTCGCACGTACCAAATTTTTCCACCTGATCAAAAAACTCATTCCTGCACTGCAATAGATTACGAATCAAATTATAGTAAAAAGTTCAGTCACTCAGGGTTCCGGTACATTTTACAGTAAAATCGACTTTTACAGGAACATATTTAAGAAACAAAAAACCTGCTGCACTGTAATTTTTACAATAATAATTACCTTCAAATCACTGATTCCTTCGAATTAAAAAAAAATTGATTTCAAAACATAGGTTTAAATGGATTTTACGAACGATGTAGCAAAAAGGAGATTCTTTGAACCGTAATTTGAAGAAGACATTTTTAAATTGTTTAATAAAAACAAATAGTAATTAATAAATAAAACATCAAAAGAAGCGATATGTCCATTATATGAAAATGATGTCAATTTCTATAATGTTGAAACACGCATACATGAATCATTTCAAGATAAATGTTACTGTTTCTTTATTAAAAAGAAAAATTAAATTAACATTATTTACAGTTTTATAGCATTCAGTGGGACATTTAAGGAGCTTAAAATATGTCGATGATTATTTCTGGGGTTAATTTAGTATTTTTAGTTCCTATTCCGCACCTGCGTGAGATGAAATTCTTCCTTCCAGTTTTATCATTCTTCTTTTTGAGCAGAAAATATGATATTTACTCCCTACAATAACACATTATTTATTGAAATATACCTTTTATTTATTGAATCTTAAAAACTTAAATAATTGCAAAAAAGGACATTTAGCTTTTAATTTATTTAAATCGATTACCAGTCTTCAGTGATAGATATAGCATAACTATTTGTACTCAGCTGGTAGCGAAAACTCTCAGAAATAAAACTTTCACTTTTGACGATTTAACAAACCTTCAGTTGTATTTCGTTAATTTTAACAATCCTTTCATCACGAAATCACGTGGTTTCTGTTGGGAAGTGAACGAAAATGACGAAAATGTTTCCTCAACTTGAAACCACATCGGGTTGTATAGTGGGAGATTGTTTACTAGAATGACGAAACTAGAAAGAGGACAAGAAGATTTAATAAAAATTGACGAAATGAGCTGAAAGGCCTGTAAGGTGGTCAATGAGTTCGTCCTTCGTAACACATAACGGGTTCAAATTCCGCTTCGGGTATAGATATATTTTATTACCCTGCTCTATCTGTTATTGTGTAATTGTTCTACCTATGAGGTACTCAGGATAAAATTATTATTAAAAATGTTAAATACATTAGGCTATACGAGGTTTTTTTAAGTTTTCGAAGAAAATAGAATGACAAAATAATTCTCTAATTATTACGAAATTCGTTTCCTAGAGGGAGTGACAATATTTATTTTGTCACTGTAGCAAAAGCTTCGCGATATTTAAGTATTCAGTTCTTACAGTGATTCTTACAGTATGAGTTTTTAATATTATCCATCTCATTGTGTCAATGACGCAATAAATGGGTGAAGATTAAAATTTTTTAATCATGAAAAATGAGTATCTATAAATTTTCAGTTTACCGGAAAATAGATGAAATTTAACATTTTTTTACATAACATGTTTTCATTTTTAATATGCACTTGTTATTTTTTATTTAGTTTCAATATCATCAGGTGAGTTTGCTACGTAAAATTGTATCTTATAAACAAATGCTAATTTTTATGAAATTGTGAAAACAATCTTGAATTTCCTTTATCAAAAAAGTGAAATGCAATTTAAAGTTATTATTTAATAATTATTATTTTTTTACAAAATTAATAAAGAGCAACATGGGAAATAAATTTAAACTAATTTAAAATTTTCGTCGTCGCAATGCAGTTTCTTTGTCCCATCCTCTGCGCTTCAAGTTCCCCCGCAACACTAAAATTTAAATTTAAATAAATTTTATTAAAAGTTGTTTATTTCGCCTAAAAAATAATAATCGATTGTAATCAATAACCATATTCATTAAAACAAAAATAGAGCACAGATACAGTATTCCCGTAAGAGGAGTTATCTCGTTCGTAGCTTCGTATAGTTCGTAGCTCATTCGTAGTGTATACTTACATTCTGTGTTTTCAAAAGAAATTTAAAGTTGGAACAGCTTTTGTTCGTAATATATAACACATGATGTTTTTAAAAAAAATTATCATAATATGTCTCTTTATAATGCAAATTATGTATGTAGAAATTCAAGGAGAAAAACAATATTATAAAACTACGTAATTTTTCGTGCGTGTTCAATTACATAACTAAAAATTTATCGTTAACTGATTTGCAGAAAATGTTGTCTTTCAATGTACTTTTCCATCTCTCAAATATTGTTATATTTTGTTACTAATTCCATAAGTAAATAGCTGCTTGGAAGTAGCTTGGTAAAGTCTTCACCTCACTACGACGTTGATTGAAGATTTACTTCTCACACTCAGTCCCAGATAGGAGTCAAATGTTTTAAAAATTTGGAGTTTTCTGTAATGTAATATCACCGCTTATTTCAGAACCTTGTAAATTTATTCAGATTTAAATTACTTTACATTTTTAGAGATTCTTCAGTGATCATTTTTCTAAAATATGTTCTGTTTTACATTCTTTTTAAATTTATATGGGGCTACGAATAAGTCATTTTCATTATAATCTGATGTATTTCATTGAAATCTTTGTATCATTGTAGTTTATTGTTCTTTCAGTTGTTTATTGTTTTAAATTAATAAAGGCACATTTTAAATTGCAGAAATCTATGAAGTATTATCTGGAAGTAAGTCGCATGAAACAATAATTTTGCTTGAAATATTAGGAGTTCAGCAGTTTTAAAAAATAATAAAATGAATGTTTCGAAATAGACACAATGCAAAAATCTTCGGATCAAATTCCGGCAAAAAGTACCGACACTTTAGTTAGGTGGTATGTCATAAAATCTGTTTTTAACCGAGTGTGTGACCATACAAAATATCTAATATACCATAATTTTTACAGTAATAAGTATAGTAAAATCACTTAACCACTCTAATTAAGAGTATATTTTTGTAACAATTATGGCATAACATTTTACAATAAAAATGGATTTTATGGATGATGCACCCAAAATACCAGGACTTTATAATAGAGCAATTTGTTCCAGAATTTTTTCACTGTGCATATCACAATTTAGATGGCTTTGTAATTCATTTAATAGGCTATAAAATACTTATTTGTCGTACAAAATATGTTTTCATATAAAAATTAAGTATAAAATTAACATTAAATGTTCAAAAAAAGTACTTATAAAATTATATTTTTTCTAAGAAATAATACGATTTTCTTCAAACGATCTATTTTTCTTAAGCTCAATTGAACAAAATATAAAATTTATCTTTACCAAATGAAAATATTCTGAATAAAAAATTTTTATGAAATAAGTTTGTATATTGATGTATAAGTATATTAAATTTTTAAATGCACTGANATTTATGTTATTAATTTTAATCTATCTTTATTATTTTATGGGTTATTAAACATCAAAATGGGTCCGGGACTTTATAAACACCATATATATATATATATATATATATGCATCATGACTTTTTTGGTAGAGATTATGGGTGGAGATTATTTTCTGGGTTATACAACTTCATTTGGTAGTTTTTCCGTTTATTGTAACGATGTGCCGGAAATTCAAGATTTCAAAAATATAGTTTTTATTACCACACATTTAGTAAAAAATACAACACTAAAAAGTAACTTCGAGTGAATAAATATTTTTTATGTAATTCTTTAAACTATCATGATAAAATAACAAAATTCTTCTGTTAACACATATTACATAACTTCATTTTAATATTAATATTACCAAACTTATTACCAAAAATCTTTGAAAACATTATTAAACATATTGGTGTTGCCATAGAGCCAAAAACACGGTAAATTTTATATATTCTGGGAGTATTAGTCATATTTTTTTTTCAGGGAAGGTTTCATAAATGAAAAAAAAATTAAATAAATATCGAAACATTTCCAATTGAATTAATTTAATATACAATTTGTGGCTCGTTTTTATGCGAATACTTAAATGCAATTGGCGTGATATTTTTATTAAATGGTAAAAGGGCTAATATAGGACTTGATTTGAGTACGAGTTCAGAGCCTAATATATAGCTTTGAACTAAATGCGTATTCATATTTTCTATATGCTTTAAAAAATACTTGAAAAAAATCTTGAAAAATGAAACTTGAATAAATACTTTCAACAAGAAGCATGGGTGCTGAAGCAGTTTGCAAAATAATACAGATAAAAATTGTATCATTCTTTATTAACAATTTCCTTGCGAAATTTTGATTTAAGTATTTGAAATTCATTTTGCAAAAAAAAATTAACGAAATTATGAGAAAAACTCTAAATATACAAGTCATAAAATCTTAAAAAAGCTAATAATCTTTGCAGTTGTTCAGAAAATATATACTTATAAAACAGATTTTCATTTCATGTTTAAACAAAAGAATACGATGAAATCTACAACAGTTTTCTAAAAAGTGTTATGAGTCGTCACAGAATATATATAAGCTTTAGACTAGTTTTCAAACAAAATATTCTAGTGTTACAAAAATTAATAATTTACAAATTTTCTAAAATATTTTGATTTGTTTCATTTTAATAAATGTTGTTACATATCAGTAAAATTAAAAGATTGATGATAAGTATGACTTTTTTTAAACTAAAGAAGAAAATAGTTAAACTACCTATCAGTAGAGTTTAAATTTCATTATTTTGCCAGATGTATGATTCTTACTATTTAGTGAGAAAAGTAGAATAAATTTTTAATACAATTACCATTACTTACTTAGGTCCATCATCTTCAGGTGAGTTAGTTACTATAAAATACATTTTTAAGATTTAATTTGACAGTTTTTAAGCAATTGTGGAAATAATGCCAAATTTAATTGCTCAGGAAAAAAAAATATTTTCTTTTTCAATAATAATTGTTTTATCATTAACATAGAAGAAATTGGGTTAAATAATTTGAAGCGAAATACAGTTGAATATATTTTCATATGAAATTTGCGTTTCATTTTCATGATATTTATGTTTTCACATGAAATTTAAAGTTAGAATAGTTTTTTTCTGACATATTTTACGAAAGCAAAATACCCGTTCTTTTTACGAGGTGAAAAAATCAATAAATGAGAGCTGAAAACTGCTACTAAATCATGCACAAAACTAAAAGTTATAAACCGATACTATCAATAGAACTAAAAATATTCCTTTTTTCATTTATTAATATTTTTTCCCTTCCCATTGGTCTTCCTTCATTAAAATATGCACAAAAAAAATTAGTGACACATCCCGTCAGTACAAATAAAAAAATGCAAAAACATTAATTGCATTCAGTATCATTCAGCATGATGTTCTTGTTTGAGATCAACTTATGACAGAAAACTTTAGACAGCCGAGCAATTTTCTCCACTAGTTATCCATTTCAAGAAGGCGTAAAAAATCTCTTTCCACAGTACCTTTATTAAAACTGCAAAGTGTTTATTGGTGCTAAGTATACTAATTGTGCCCTAATGAAAACAGGGAAAAGGAAATTTTTTTTCTGAAAAAAGCGAAAAAAATAAATAAAGCCTGACTTGGTAACATATATTTTTTAAACTTTCCGTTTTTAATTCATTGTACTTTTACGCGAAGCACCTACAAATGATTTCAGGGACATTCTCGTGTATATTGTGTAAGAAAATATATAGTTGGTTATTATTTGAATTATTTATGGTTATATATTAACGAAGGCTCATTTCGAATTTCAGAAATCTATGAACTATTATCTGGTAAGTCGAATGAAACAACAGTTTTATTTTAAATATTGAAATAACTTAAGAAATGAACATTATAACATGAGAATTATAAAATTAAAAATGCATAATTATTATAAATTTACGCAAATATTTCTTTTCTTATGCATAAATAAAATTTGTGATAAAATATACACTGGTGTGCAAAACTTAAGCAACAAGTGCGTTTTTTGGCATAACTCTACAAGAAATCATCCGATTGACATGAAATTTGAATATGATGTACATTATGTTGTACTTAAACGATGGTAAAAGAATAATGGCGCAGATATGAATATAAAGCTTAAAGTAGGGTATGGAACAAAAAAAGGCTTTATTTGACATATAGTGGCGTTACACATGATTGCCTAAAGAAGCGTAAGTACAACTGGCAGATGTTCCCTAGTATGGGATATGCCCTCCCCTTACTGTAATTGTTGCTTGGCATCGTCTCTCCATGCTAAGCACCAGATTATCCAGGAGTTCTTGGGGTAAATGTCTCCATTCCCCCTTTAACGCATCTTTCAGCTGATGGGTGTTACCAGGAGGATACTGTCGTGTCGCAAGACTTCTCCCTAATACATCCCACACATGCTCTATGGGATTTAAATCTTTAGAGTAAGCTGGCCAATCCATTCATGTTATATCTTCACTTTCCAATATCTTTTGAACATTAGCAGTACGGTGTGGCCGGGCATTGTCATCCATAAAACTGAAGTCTGGTCCAATGGCCCCTCTGAATATGGGGCAGTGGGTAGGATTACCTCATTGCAGTAGCGGTCTCCAGTTACAGAACCTCGGTCGAAGATCTGAAGCTCAGCCCGCCCATTCAACATAATGCCACCCCAGACTACAACTCCAGGACCACCGTAACGATCTCTTTCCGAGATGTTATTGGGATGAAATCGAGCTCCAACCTCTCTCCAGATCAACTGACGTTGAGAATCGCTTGTAGCACTAAAACGACTCTCACCTGTGAAGAGGACGCGACTCCATTGATGAGGTGTCCAGGTTTCGTGTTCTCTGCACCACTCTAAACGGTGCCGCCGATGGCTAACTTTTAAAGGTATGCAGCGTTTTGGACGTCTAGCAAATAAGCAACCTTTGTGGAGGCGTTTGGCCACTGTAAATCTTGATACTAGTCGTCCAGTGGCTGTGCACAATTGCTGAGATATGGCGCTCGCTGACTGAAAACGGTTTCTTTTCGCCTGGAGGACAATGTAACGGTCATCTCTTGGTGTTGTTTTCCTTGGACGGCCACCACCAACCTTCCGAAGAGCTTTACCAGTAGTTTTAAAAGCATTCCAAGCACGAGAAACAACACTTTTGTTGATCCCGAACTTTTCCGCGACACTGATCACACTACGCCCTTCCACAAGCTTCCCAATCATTCTTCTTCGAGTAAATTCGTCTAAATGATTTCTTGAAGACATGTTTCACAAAACAAATCACTAGCGCTTGCAGCGAATGTCTTTAACTACGGTGCTCTTCATCCTTTTATCACAGCTTTGACCTGCGCGCGCCGACCCACAAGGTTTAGGTACACTTACATCACCTACGACGTTTTATTTCTAAAGTTTGCATACAAATAATCTTTCTACTGAATTACGTGCATATTATACTGCAATTTCATGGCTATCTTATACTTTGTTGGGGAGCTGTGGCCGAAAAACCACTTGTTGCTCAAGTTTTGCACACCAGTGTATTATTATTTCTCAAAATTGGAAGATAATGTTTTAAAAAAGTAATTTTAATATTTTATTATCGAACAAGTATGGCTTTCTTCTTAAAAAATTGAGAAAATTCCTTTTTCACGAAACTGAAACTGAATATTTAGACATATGTTCTTTTTATTTTTCTTTTCGAATTTCAAAATGAATATTTTTTTCTTAATTTGGCAATGAGAGGCTGAAACTAACTGGGCAAAAAATGGACAGAAATAAAACGTTAAAAGCTATCAGTTTAACATACAGTTCTATTTGTTTGTTTATATTATGCTTATAAATTTACTTAGGTTGATTAATAACTAGCTTAACACCCGTTCTTCGTACGGGGGGGAAAGTTCATAAATAAAGTGCATATTATCGACAAATTATAATATTTATTATTTTATTATATTTTTTTCTGCACTTTTCAGAGGTTTTACGTTATTAGATTGAGCAAAACACTTACATATTATAAATATTATTATATTTATATATCAATATTATATAGTTAGATTTCGATTCCTGTTAGTCAAAACTTAGTATGATCGAGCTACTTTCTCCAGTACTTATCTTTGTTGGGGGACCATAGATGCATTAAATATCTGTATTAGTGCTTTTTGTACTGAGAAAAACAGTACCATTGATAATCATGCATTACCAAAACTACCAAAGAATAATTTTTAAAATTTTATAGAAACTTACATCTTTTTAAAAGTTTGTTTAAATTTTTCATACAAGTGTTTTTATTTTATATTAATTAAAAATTTAAATCCAAAATAAGTAATAATTTAATTTTCTTAAAAATGTTCAGGATAAAAATTTTAGGTAAGCTGGAAAGGCCCAAAATTTTTAAGAAATGAAGCGAGCAGACATTTTATTATTGGGCAACAAAATTACATTTATGCATGACTATAATAGCAATTTGGTGTGGTTGGTGTAGATGACATAATTGAAGTAAATAGCATTATAATGAAACTGATAGTTGATGATGAAAGCTAAATCATAATAACAATAAAACTTTTATTCAATAGTAGTTGTCGAGCTCAAGATATAAAATTAAAGAAATATTTTATCCAAATGACTTTCAGAGTGAAATAATAAATTTTTGCATAACAATATCAATAAGGAGAGATCATGTCAGATAAATCTCCCTTGATCTACCTAGTTAAGATTCATATTAACTGTAATGTACTTAATAACTGCTATGTAGAACAGGAGAGATTCATTATAAGCGGATTATCGAAAAATGACACTACCGAAAGAAAAGCCAATTTATCCAGCCACGTGATATCGCATGTTAATATTGAATTGGTTATATCTTAATCACCAAAAAAGACTGTGGAAAATTTATATAACCCTGTAACTTAAACATTTTAGTGTTAAGAGAAATAAAGCAGCTTAAAGAATAAAGAGTAAAAATATATTTTGATGTTCGATTTAGCTATACATTTGTATTGAATTAAGAAACAAGACATTGCATTAATTGTTAGGAAAAGAATAAAATATTTATATTTACTTTTTATAAAATGTAACAAAAATTAAATAGTTTGTTTACTTTAATATTAAAGTTGGATTAAGAATGATTAAAAAAATAAATTAATAAAATTGAAGAAATTTTGAAAGGAAGGAATATGTAATTCCTATAATTACATCACAATGACAGGACAAGCAAGAGAAATTAAATAAAAACATGTTTTGCATATGCATCATCTATCGGACATGCACAGTGTTTGGCCTAATCTAGAAATGTATAGGCATCTAACTTCATCGACATTTGAAAGTGGATGGGTGAAGACATTGATGTTTATGTTTAAAAATCAACAAAAAATGTTTTATACATTTCTTTGTACTTTCGATGTATCTGCTTATTTAAAGATATTTAAAACTCACAAGATATTAAAAATGCTAAACAAAAGGACTGATTAATAATCGGTCAGCTCTGACTATTGTTTATTTCTGTTTCAATTTCTAAAACAGTTTGAACAACCGAATTATACTTAAAATTGGTGTGACAAAATTGTCTGAATAGTTGAAACCATTTAAAAGTACACCTTTTCTCATCCTAAACTAACAGCTTAGGAGCAGCGTATGGAATTTTAAGTACGTGAACTAAATCTTTGAGTGCATTTTGTTTACAAAACCTTAATAAAATATAAAAATTTCGAATAGGAATATTGAAATTTTAATTTGTGCAGATTAAATAAAAGAAATGTTAATAAAATGATGCTGAAATAATTAATTAAAATCATTGATTCATATAGCAATGATTTATTTAGAAAGTAAATCAAAATTTTAGGCCAGCACAGGTAAGGAAGTATTTAAAAAACAAAACTGTTTTGGTGTATGATTTCACCATGCTCAAGAAAGTACAGAGAACTGTAGAACTTATTTTTAAGCGACGAGAAAATATCAAAAAGTTTTTTCTAAATATAGTAAAAAAAACATTTTGAAAGTTAAAAAAAATTAAGTCCAGTGCTTTATTTGCATATAATTTATTTTCAAAATAATTTTGATATTTTTTTGAAGGACCAGGACCAGCAGTATCTCAATTATCTGAAGGTGAGTAAATTTTTCGTTAATGCATACTTTTAAGCGAAATTGTGGAATTCCTTAAATATTTACTTCACTCTGAACACATAGAAATCTACAGAAATAAGGTACACAAGTTTAAAAAAATTAAATAACATATTTTATGTTTGCTCTGGCATTTTTGAGTCTCAGACGTTTTTAAACGTCTGAAAATGTTTTAAAGTGAAATTTAAATTGTGAACTCAACAACCTTCTCCCAGACCGTTTCATAGATAAAACGGGAAAATGTGCGTCTCTTTGACTATTGATTCTATCCAAACCTTTTAATAAAAATTAATGTTTAGCTACGTCATTTAATAGAAAATCTAACTTTCTTTTTTTTTGACGTAAGTACAAAGGACAATGCACTGTTTTAATGCTAGAAGAATAACTGAAAAGATATTTAAAGATATTTCTGCAATATTTTGACTACAAAATATTTATTTCGCCCGATTACTCATCGATGAACTCTTGTTATTCGAATTTAAGTTGCCCAAAGATTGAGATTTGTTCGTGATACGGCATTTTTATGATCTGATTTGAATTGACTATTTATTGTTGTTTCAATTATTTATAGTTTGGAATTACTGAAGGCACATTTTATTTTCAGATATTTACGAATTATTATCCGGAGGTAAGTTGCGAGAAACAATAGCTTTATTCAATACAATAGTTGCGAGAAACAATAGCTATATTAAATTCACTTTAAAAAATATTAACTTAGCATTTTAAAATACAGACATCAACCCCTTGTTTACAAAATATTTACACTTTAAATAAGCTTTCAGAACGAGGATACTCTTTATTCAAAAGAAGACTCTTGATATCGAGCTATCATATTTTCTGTTCCTGTCAAATATCCGTCACAGCTGATGCTAATAAGTAGCATAAATTTTACTTTTGTGTACGAAAATTTGAAAATAAGGACTGAGAGTAAAATTAGGGACAGGTTTTGAATCAGTAAAGTTTATATAAAAAGAATTAATATTTTTTTACTATAATAAATCTATTTTTAAATAAATAAGCTCCTTGGGCCACTAGGATCTCTAATCATCTTATAATCTCATTATGTTTTTAAAATTATAGTTCTTATTAGCTCACATTTAGTAAAATATGAGAAACTGAAAAGTAAATTTAACCGAATAAATTGTTTTTATGCCATGCTTTAAGGTGTCATGAAAAAATTACCATATTTAACTATATGGACAAAATTTTATCACGCGTTATGTAAACATATTTTATGGTTACTTTTACTTAAAATATTACTATGGCGTTTCGATAAAAATTACCAATCATAAACAGGGTAAATTTTACCGTATTCTGGTAGTTTTGAACATGCTTTTTTCTCAGTGCGTAAGAAAATAAATATGTTTATTCAGAGAAAGAGCTTTTTTGTGTCTCTTTTTGTAACTCAAATTATAAATATTGTTTGTTAACGCTATCATTAGATTTAAATTTATTCTGAGTTTTAACATTTTGATTTTTGGCCCTGTACAATACATCAATAAATTAATGCTGTCAATAATTATTCCGTTTATGTATCTCATTGAAATATAAATGAATGTGTCTGTTTACGAATATTTGTTTCGTAGTGTATGGAGTGAAATTTATTTTACTGTGTAAACAACCATCGATCTCATTCTCTTTTCACATACATTAATGATTGTATAGATTGAATTTTATTGTATTTGAGGATTGTAGATGATTGCATATGCAATTGCTATCTTTATAGTTTCAATCTATAGAATCTCGTAGTGAAAAAAAGTATTGCAGTAAAAATATCAACATGCTTTCTTATTGCCTTAATCTTCACTAGCAATTGTTATTTAGTTTATTATTATTTTTAATATTATTATTTTTATTATTGCTTATAAAATGAACATAAATTCCCTTGCTATTTTCTAATAAATATTTAAATATTTGTTAGATATGGGGTTCCGCTTTTTATTCGGTAATGGGCATGAGAGTTATGTTGTAATTGAGTTGTGTTTTATCAAATAAACCACGGAATGTGGTTCAAATAGTTTATCTGGCTTTTTTACCTATAGAAAGGGACGGGAACTATTTTTTTTAAACAAAATTTAATAATTTAGTTAATGATATACTATTTTTTTCTAAATGTTTTGAAAACTATTTTATTCTAATTTCTCCATCTCGAAAAATCAGATGTTTCTAATTTTATCATGACATATTTTTATTTTCTCTTTTATTTTGTTTGATCGTCTTATTCAAACTTGTTTTTTGTTTTTTTTCATTCTTTGTATGGATATTTTTTCTTAGTGTAAATTGTACATAATTTTTTGATGGGTTTCTTCTGCATCTCTACGTTTCTTTGTTTATTTTATGTGTCTGCGGTGATTCCTCATAACATAAACAAAAATATCATCATAATAAATATTTATATACAATAAGTATTGGTGTGATTAATTAATTAAATATAACCAATTTTTTTTATTTGTTCTTGTACATATTTCTAACTGTACCCTACTTTTTGTAGGACCATCATCTGGAAGTAAGTAAATTACCTAAAACGATATATTTCAGACCAAACACTAAAACCAATACTTTTCATGACAAAATACAATTTATTTAAATAAGAAAAAACTGAAATTCAAAATGTTGAATTAGAATATAGTTGATGTGAACATTTATTATTTTGTAGAGAAAATCTGTTGCAAAATTAAATATGTAATTTTAATTACATTTTATTTTTTTAAAAATCCAGAAAGAAATGTCTTTTAAGTTACTAAAATTTTTATTTTTAATTAAATTCTTGTCTGTTTCCTGCAAAATAATAGAAAATCTGTCCTGATTTTACATTAAAACTATGAAATTTAAAAAATGTTTTTATAAGCATAGTTCTACGCATTTTAATAAGCGTTTTAAACATTTGATGGAATAAACTACAGAATATGCTCTTTATAATCGTCATTATATACAAAATTCTGGGAAATATATTAATAAAGGCATTGAAATAGTTCCTTTATGCTTAGAATCTTATAATTAATTTTATCCTAATAAATGGAGAAATTTTTAAAACAATTTGCATGAACATTGTATTTTTTGTAATACATATCTACTGCACAAATTTTATTGCAGGTAAAAGCATAAGGATGTTGCTTTAGCTGACAAAGCATAACATTACAGTTTTTTTCTTCTTTTATTTAATTAGATAAACTTGCGTCTTTTACATACACTTATTTTTAAGATTATAGATCCCAAGACTAATAAAGTTTTTTTGGAAAAATATATTATATTTCAGTAATTTATAACTATAAGAGTAAATAAATTCTATTACACAGTCTATTAAAAGTGGAACTTGTATTTCAACGAAGCACTTTCATTGCCTAAAAACAATTTTAATATTTTGTAGTGAGTACATCTAGTGGTGAATTGTACTAAATTTCTTTATTTTAAAACTTAGTACCTAAGAATATAATATAAATAATAAAAATGTTCAAACATTTTTATAATTAAGTGAAATCATGAAAACATATTTTTGTTTGCAGGCTCTTCTGTAGAAATATCTCAAGGTGAGTAATCTTAAAATCATACTTTCTATCTACTTGACGAAATATATTTTGAAACTCGGTTAACAGCTCTCACATGGAATATCAATAAAAAAAAGGAACCAAGCAGTTTTAAGTTAAGGGTAAATTGCAGTTCTATTCTAAAAACGATGAAAAAACCTTCTGAAAACAGGTGTTTTCATTAATTTGCAAAATAACTTAATTAGAAAACAAGCCACGCCAAAAAACGTTTGCTGATTATAAGACATATTTTTTTGAAGTCCTTGAGAGTTTCGAAGATATTTTTAACTATTCAATTAGTAAATATAAGGAAAAACTAGGAAATTTTTTTACTAACCAGGGGATAGTGTAACGTATCAAGCTATACGAGGGTTGCTATTTATATTTCTGGCCTAATGATGAAAAAACAAATATGTAGGATCGAAATTGGTTTTATTGTTTTTCAAAATATTCTCCATGATGATCAATACAAAACAAATGAAATAAAATAAAAATATGACCACCGAAGTCGACTTCTTCAGGGGGTACCGGCCCCGGT
>NC_092210.1:69199291-69214136 GCF_043381705.1 Parasteatoda tepidariorum | reverse complement strand
TATACACATGAAATTGCCAGTGGGCGGGGATACCCGCTGGGCGGGGTTACCCGACTCTCCCCTATATAGATATATAGTATATATTAATTTATACACTATGAATCCATCTATTATGTTTTTACAAAAAATAAAGAGGTTACAGGGTTGGGAAAGTTAAAAAAAAATTAAAAATAATTTAATTTTGTGTTTTTTTCGACTTCTGCTTTTCTTTTTGTATCATTAAAATTACATTATTACTGTATTTCAGGTTTTCCGTGTCAGTAGGCTGATTTTTATTACACGGCGAAAAAAAATCTAGTAAAATTTTCATACTGTAAGTTAATGATATTTCTGGTAAAAAAAAATTGTTAGTTTGGTAATTTTTCTGCTCATATGATAATGGTTTGTTGGAAATTCTGGTTTTTAAAATTATAGAAATGTAATTCTTTTTATATTCAAAACTTAATTAATTCTTATAAATTCAAAACTGAAAAGTAAATTTAACCACGCATCATGATAAAATTACCAAATTTTGTCACGCATTAAAGAACAATATTTTATTGTTAATTATACCAAAATTATTACCAAAGTGTTTCGATAAAAATCACCGAGGTTTTTGGTTTTTCCATAGAGCTAGAAACATGGTAAATTCTACCATATTCTCGTACTTTTAACCATAGATGTTTTCGCCGTGAAGGAAAAAGTATAAATTTGCAAATTATGTGACTTGCATTTTTTTTAACAGCTTGCTTTCGTCTACCGAGATTTGCCACACGAAATCTTTGTTCGAACTAATTTAAAGTTACAAAAACAAATTATGGTTAAATAAAAAACATATAAAACCTATGCCTTGCCCATATTTTTTTTCCTATTGATCTATTTAAACTTTTTTCTCAAGTAAAAAAATATTGGTTTCCAGTGTTCCCATGCAGTCATTCCCTGGTGCTGTAAGATTTCTTGTATAATACTGTGTGCAAATGTTGTGATTTTTCTCGTCACTGGCTTTGATTAATTGATTAATTGATTGATTAATATTATAAAACAGTTAGTATTTTTCAGTTTTGAGAAAATTAGAAAATATTTATAACAGTAAAATTGTAACAAAAGTAAAATAATGATAAACACCTATAATAACTATAGATATAAATTAGAACTAGAAAAAATGAAAATAAGTTTCTTTTTTCTAAACTAAAACTTGGTTGAAATTGTTGGAACTATGCATTTTTAAGCTAAAATGCTTCAGTTGAAACAAAGTTATTTTTTTAATATATGTACCAGCAATATATGCACTCGTAAATATTTTATAGAACGTAGGGGAGAGTCGGGTAACCCCGCCCAGCGGGTACCCCCGCCCACTGGCAATTTCATGTGTATATAAACATACAAAAATATTGGTTATTACTCACTATTATACAGAAATATAAGCAATACTCCTTAAGTGGGCGGTGCTACCCGACTCTCCCCTACATAAATATCTATATTATACACACATATAGATATATACATCTATATATATCAAAAATTTTATATTTATAATGGTATATTTACTAGTCTGTATTCACTTTATACATCTATGATAGATTTAACAAAAATAATTTTAAATTTCATAAATTTATTTAAATACAATAAAATTATTAATATTAATATAATTGTTAATGGAATTATCCCAAACAGTAATTGAATCTTTAAAAAAAATCTAAATTTTTTTAAAAATAATTTTGTATACTCACAATGCTCCTTTATAAATGATATTAAGGATAGTTGATTGAGGGACTTGCATGATATGAAATATTCATTCTGCTTAATTGCTTCATATATCAACTTTGTATGAACTTATTATCTGAGTTAGCAGATAATTTTATATAAATAAAAACAAATTAATTTCCAGTTAGTTGAATCACTAAAGTAATTCCTATCCAATAAAATTCTTTGTTGTGACCAAGGCTTCATGGACATTTCTCATAAATTTTTTTTTTTCAAAGAAGAGAAGATGTTTGTGAGTGCTAAAGAATGCGTGCTAATTGAGTCTTAAAATTGAAAATTCAGAAACAAAATTATGAATATGTCTTTTGAGAATGATTATCTCAATTCCGTGTACAATAATTACTATAATTACTATCTTATTCATGTTACGTGTTATCCGTCTTTCCAAATTACAAATTTGTAAAAATTTTAATTTTTCATACATTGTGTTTGCATTAAACAAAAAGCAACAACAGTTAGAAATAACATTAGAGTGAGAACTAAAAACACGAGTAACAACATTTGTATTTTCAACAACTATCATACCTTAAGCCTCATAATAGTTTAAATAAAAAAGGAATTCCGTACTTAGCTAGTTTTCTGAAAAAATGACTATAAATAACATTTCTGTAAAAAAAATGCATAAATATCAGGTGTATCATTCTACATTGGGAAAAAAAGTATGGTCAAGACTACCAGAATATGGTAAAATTAACCGTGTTTCTTGCTCTATGGGAGCACCAAGGGGCTCGGCAATTTTTACCGAAACGCTTTGTTAATGATTAACAACGAAATATAATTTTATAGTGTGTAATAAAATTTAGTAAATGTAATAAAATCCAGTTACATTAGCATAATACTTTAGAGCATGGCATAAACGCTATTTATTTGGTTAAATTTATTTCTCAGTTTTTTATTTGTCACTAAATATGAGGTAATGAGACCTATAATTTTAAAAAAGACCTGGAACTTCTGTTAAACAGTCATCATGTGAATGGGAAAATTACCATATGAATGGTTTAAATACGGTATATTTTGTTTTTATTATCCAAAATTATTACTATTTTTTAAAAAAAAACAACAACCCAGAAATGTTACCATAAAGTACAGTAATGTTACAAGAAATTTTTTTCTGTGTATAAAATGTCAAAAAAAGTAAATAGATAAATAAAGATGCGTTTAAATTATTCTCTATTTAAGCAGAATGCAACATTGTCTAAATTGAGCCAAAACAGTTTGACTGAAAGTGATTATTATTTAAAAGTGATCATAAATCACGTTTATACAGAAAATTATCAGATTTTATATAATTTCATATGATTGTATTTTTCGGTATTGTATTTTACAGAAAAATGTATTGCACTTTTTTTTTTATAGATTTGCGATTTTTTTTCAGTAGCGAATAGTAATAAACATCTTATATTCAAATGGATTGAAGAAAGAGAAGAAGAAAATGCAGGAGTTTCAAACATGTATATTGCAAAAATACAACCTTTGAAATATTGTATTATTAGCGCAGAACCTACTACAAGAAAGCTAGTATGGCCATTGGGTATATTTCTTACTAGATTATTTCTTTCCCACATTTTATAACACAAAAAATTTTTCATTTTACTTACATTAGTCATTAAAAAATAGTATCGAAATTATAAAGCTTTTGAGTTTTTTTTTACTTCAGTACAAACTACATATCAGTAGTTCAAACTACATATTTTTTCTACAATTTTTATATAATAAAGAAGGAAAAGAAAACAGAACCAGATCAAAATACAAGAAAAACGTTGCGATACTCTAACAATGTGCCCCAACCCTCGGGCCCAAGGAACAGTAAATTATTTTCATTTTATTTACTATGGTGTACTTCTTCCGTGAGAGCCTTTCTAAATCAGATCAATAAGAGCTTTAATTTTAAAGAAAGCGCACTTTATTTTTTTTTCTTTTAAATTTCTCGAATTTAATTTTTTAACTTTTTTTCTGCCTTTCAAATTCTGTCAACTATAATGTAATTTTCATGTTTTATGTATGTCACGGCGAAAGAACGAAATTGGTGGTTGTTGACTTTCACCGGTGAATGTCGACAAACACCAAATACGTCCGTGAAAGATCGAATATTTCGTTGCATTCTTGTACATTCGGATCCACACCGGTGTATGCCGACAATCACAGATATGCTTTGGTGAATATCCGAAATATTTATTACATTCGATTTGATATGAATTTATTCGTGGATATAATTACATTTATTTGATGTTTTAACCCTACACTGATGTTTTTTTAAAGTTAAGTGCCACTGCCCGGTATACCCTACACTGATGTTTTTTTTAAGGTTAAGTGTCACTGCCCGGTATACCCTACACTGATGNGTTATACATTTGCCCGGTATACCCCTACACTGATGCTTTTTTAAGGTCAAGTGCCATTGCTCGGTATATATTTGCCCGATACTCCAAACACTGATGTTTCTTCTAATCTATCGTCAGTAAGTATTAAAATATAGAATAAATATAAATATATCAAATAAATATAATAATATTAACGAATAAATTAATATAAAATTGGATATAACAAATATTTTGGACATTCACCAAAGCGACTATGTGATTGTTGACATTCACCGGTGAGAGTCAGAAATAAGGGAATTTAGCAAATATTTCGGACATACACCAAGCGACTACGTGAATGTTGACATTCACCGGTGAATGTCGACATTCTCCAGATTTCGGTGCTTTACCGTAACATATACAAAACATTTGTGTCGATTAAAAAAATTTTGCATATAAGGGCTCCGATCTAAAATTTTTTAAATGCTTCTTATTTTCTAATTATCTAATTTTAATTTATAAAGTTTTTTCCCTAGATATGAGGATACTATTGCCTTCTTTCCCAATTCATNAAAATAAAAAAAAAAAAAAAAAAAAATACTCCGTAATTCTAAAAAATTAACATTATTTAATTATTATTATTATTTGAATATCACCAGCGTGAAACGTTACAGAGTCTTGGACAGATGCTCATTTTCCCGACCCGTTATGGCACTGTATACTAAAAGTTAAACATTCTAGTTCCATGATACACGATTTAAAAAAGAAAAGAAATTCATTCTAATCATTTCTAAGTAGAATAAGTCCCTTAAGAAACGCTACGCTGTCTGTATAGCTGCAGTTAAATAATTTCAAATACAAGCTCTTTTTGTTTTAACCGATCAAATATCTTGTTTAATGAAGGTGTGGGAACTGTCTGAGTCACTTTTCCCATTGTGATTTTTATTAATAATTATTTTTTTGCGTCTCTCATTTTTTTCAACAAATTAAAATCAAAACTTAGGAAGACTATCAAGGTTAAAGAAAAGAATCACGTTTAGCAAAAAATGGGGTTGCAGTAGTAGAAGTGAAAGATGGGCGCTTTTGTTAATTGGCGAAATTTGATTGTGGTTAAGAGTGTAAAATGATGTCTGATTTAGAAAGGTGCCTCCCGGGTTTGTTACACGTTCTATAGACGAGAGGTTAACTGGGAGCTGAGAGACCTCACCTAAAGCCACGCTAATTCGGCGCACGTATTTGCTTTATTGTTCTTAAAAAAAAAACTAAACTCACTGACGCAACAGCCCACAGAGGGCCAAGGCCTATTGTGCTTAACTCAGTTTTCTTGATCTTGGTCTCTGAGGTGCAGGAGCAAATGTTCCGGTCAGGTTGTCAGTCGAATGCGGAACCAACCCCCAGTGTTTAGTTCCCAAGCATACTTGGTACTCATTTATCGACCCACTGAAGGGATGAAAGGCTGAGTCAACCTTGCCCGGCCCAAGGATCGAACCCAGGACCTGTTTATTGTTCTTAAGTTATGCTTAAATGCAATAAAATTAAAATTGCTAAATAAAAACATAAATATCAATATAAATAAAATCATAACTATCAAAAACATAAATAATCAACGTCCACCTCCTTCCTCAAACGTGATAAATCTAATTTATAACTCTATTATTAAATTTTCTGCAAACTTCAAAACTTCCTCTTCTCTATTTTTTTTTAAAAAATTGGATATAGAATATTGCTTATCTGTAATATCAATGAAATGAGATTGAAAACTAAGTAATTAATTTAATTCTTCCAATCTGAAGTTCCACATGTTATCCGTAAATTATAAAACGAAGAAAATCCTTAAAAAAAGTCATTTTCAAATTATAAAATCACACAAATCATAAAAGCAAATCAGTATCAAATTATAAAAGAATTATACATCTTGCAAAATACTAATGTGTGCTTAAAATGCGCTTTTTATTGATATAGTATAATAGCATTTATAACAAATTGTTATTGACTTTTGTTCTTATTTCAGCTACTTACAGTGGTCTGGGAGCAAAATTCAGGTTCGTGCGTTACTTGAGTAGTCACATATTTAATGTGTATCTTCCGAGTGGACTGATTGTGGTTCTCTCTTTCCTTTCTTTTTGGCTCAATGTTCGATCAGTTCCAGCCAGGGTGGCTCTGGGACTCACATCTCTTCTAACTCTATCTACCCAAGCATCACAAGCTCGTTCTCATTTACCACCAATCAATTACCTGACTGCTTTGGATATTTGGTTGTTTGCCTGCATGATGCTTGTGTTTTTATCACTTCTAGAATATTCTATCGTATATAGTCTTTACAGTAAAAAGGTAAAATATTTCTAGAAATTACCACATGCGAATTTTTTCTTATTTATCTAATTTGTTTATTAATAATGCATGTCATACATACGATGGATTCATATAATGATTATCATGTTTAAATGATCGATGTTTATGAAAAGAAAACCTAAATACATTCATATTTAGATGCATTCATGTATTGTTACAGAGACTATGTATATAATATGCATGAAAATCGATTCTTGATTTGTTCTTAACTGGCTTTAAAATAAAAATAAAGTGTTATATTAATCTGTATTTAAACAGAAAATTTATACTTAAAAACTATTTTTAGCACCTGTTATAAAGATGTCAAGTATGAAAATTAACAATTAAAAGCGCACTATTATCAAGAATAGTTTATGTTTTTCTAAATACACTATTCTTGATAAAAATACTTTTTGCTGACTTTATTGTTTAAAGCACTAGAAAAAGGAAAAATTTAAAACGCTAAGGAAGAGAGCGGAAATTGATAGGCGTACTGAGGGAAAATTTGCATATGTTTGCATTAGCATACATACATCACTTCTGCGCATCCTAATACAAACGTATAGGAATTCACCTTTTATGTGTCTCTCGCTACCCTCTAGCTCCACAAGTCTGCCTGCTTAAGTCTGCTTAAGTCTAAAGACATCAGAACTAATCAATAACAAAAATGTGTTAATCAAAACCTAAATCAAAAACAAAAATTAAATAATACTGAAATTATAGGAATAATAATTAACAAACAAATTTTAGGTTAGGATCTTGAAACATTGAGATTGAGTGCAAGTACGTGGAAATTTGTTATAAGAATGATTAAGCATGTCCTTTTTTTTTGTTCACTGATCTCATCTTTTCACTTTGTACTGCTTAAAAATCAAATTCTAATTTCAGTGTCACAAATAAAATTATTTTAGTTCTGAGATCCTCAAAGACCATAAAAAAGCTTTATAGCTTTCGTCATCTTGGCATTTAGCTGCGAATTCCGTAAGTGATGGAACAGTACCAAAGAACTTTTTCTTCTGATCCGACACAAAAAGTTGGTTTTGACTCAGACACTTTAACAAATGCAAGGGATAAAAATCAAACTGGCATTTGTGTGCTTTCTGAATAGGAGATTTTTGCAGGTCCTGGATCTGCTGATTATCAAAACGTCATCATAGACATCTCTTTGGAGAATCTTATAAAAATTATTAAAAATAAGTTAGTAAATTGTTTTGTGTATAATATACTCCACCTTAATTTGTGTATAAGAAGAAGATTTGTTTATTGCCTTAATTTTTTTTCAATAACAAGTTAACAATGCATATCAGATGTGATGGAATGAAACTCAATATTAAATTCCGAAATTTTTCTATTATAAAGGTATTTTGAATTTTTTCTAGGCTATCGTCTCATTAGGCTTCACTGTAGTACATTGAGCAAAATAAAATTAAACCACCCTTAATAACTTTTGATCTAATGATTAGATCTTCACATTCTAGGACTCATTCTTAATGGTTCAAGAGGATGACCAAAAATATGCTAATAATATGCTAAAATTCAAGCACAAAAACATACTTTTTCCGAATAAACATGCCTTTTTTTCAACCGATTCGTATTTTTAATCTCCAAGATATAGGGGTAACTGCACTCTAGGATATATATGGTCTCAATAGTTTGATCAAGAGAGTGGTCCAAAGTTTAGATCCCACAATGTTAATTTTACTTCTTGCATATTTTGTTATATCTCGAAGAAAGTTTAAGTAAATTGAGAATTTTTTCCACACAATTGTAAATCTTATTTTTCCAAAGATAATTCCATGCAAAAAGTAGCTTATAATAAATAGTTGTATTTTTTATTATTTTATTTAATATTAGTCAAACAAATTTCAAACAGTGAGGTCTGAAATTTTTTACATCATTTTAAAGAATATAATTTTACATGGCGAAATACAAAATTTTAGCGAAATCGGTCAAATTGTTCCTGAGAAATCGAATTTTTAAAATACAACTTTTTTGAAATTCAATTTCTCAGAAACTATTCGACCGATTTCACTTAGCTTTTGAATCTTGCTGTGTAAAGTTATATTCTTTAAAATAATGCAAAAATTGTATACTTTCTGATTTAAAACTTTTTCGACTAATATTAAATAAAATAATAAAAAATATATTTTTTGGATAAATGAATTTTATACTTGTGTACAAAAATGTTTCTATTCGCCTAAAAAGTTCTCGAGATATAGCGAAATACGTAAAAAATAAAATTAATATTAAGATGACGAAACTTTGGGCCGCTCTCCTGCATATTTCCCAGATTGCTGCTACACCCTATATTTTGGGGTCAGCAATCCGAATCCGCTGAAAAAAATTTATGTTTATTCAGAGAAAGTACGTTTATGGGCCTGATTTCGTATCTCAAAAAATCGTTTGCACTAATTAATTAGCAAATTTGAGGTCACCCCTTCAAACCATTAAGAATGAGTCTTAAAATGAGAAGATCCGATCATTAAATCAAAAGTTATTCAGTTTGGTCCGTTTTTCACTTTGTGCACTGTACACCTAGCAGTGTTTAGTAATATATTTAAGTTTTTACTGAGATAAATTCGTTTTGACTTTTTCCTGAGGTGATAGCTTTCTTTACCTTGGATAACTGCAGGGAATATTCTGCACTCTGGCTTTCGAGCTTCACACTTTTTTTTTACTCGTATTTAGACTAGGCCATATTTCCTTGTCTTGTAGGTTTCACCTGCATTAGATGCAAACAAGTAACATTTTGTTCTTGGAAGTTAATATAAATTATTTAATTGAAACAGAATTTGATCTGTTATTCTTACTTGTAACCAATATTCTGCGTCTTGTCTTTGGGGGCATTAAGGGAATTAGAAATGAATATAATTGAGCTAATTAATCTGGCATGAAAGGTTTTTCTTTAATAATGCACAGTCATTAAAGAAAAACTCACTACAATGAAAGTGATACAATAACTGACAAAGATTTTAAGTGACCTCATAAATAAGAATGCTATTTGATAAAAATATAGTAAAATGTTAATTAGTTTACATTCATGTTTAATTTATTTCCTATTTTATTTTTTTAACTTACAAAATAAATTTTAAAATAGTTAACAAAATAAATTTTGAAGTAAATAAATATTATTTAATTTCGAATATTACGCAGAGAAGAATTAAATATAAGCTTTAATTTTCTTCAGATTTGTTAAGCATGTGCGAAACATATCTGGAACGATCTGTTGAGATTCACCTAATCATGTCCTTGATAGATTGCAGATTCGTATAACGTGTGCTAATATTTATGATGTGCAACATGTCTTAATGTAATGATTTTGTATCTGACTGGAATGCATTTCTTTAAGTCTGCAATGATTTTGATTTTAGATTCAAGACAGGAAACGTCATGTTGCTACTGCTTGGAGTGATATAAGATCAAACAGTGTAGTATCACCCCAAACACTTACAAAGAAAGCGGAAGTTAAAAAGAAACAGTTAAGCGCAAATAATGCTTCGCAAAATGAGCCACTGGGACCAGATTTCGAAGAAGAAACTCAACTGCTAGATAAAATCTGTAGATTTCTGTTTCCTCTTTGTTTTTTAGTTTTTTCTTTGGCCTATTGGATTAACTATTTAAGCATAAATCCTTGATGTCAAAATCATATTTAATATCTTTTATAGCTATTTCTAGAAATAAAAAAAGGGAAATGAATTTTCTTAAAAATTCATGTATAAGAAAGGATAATGTGGGAGAGTTGCATCTTGCCCTGCGGTACATCGAACCAGTGAAAATCTTAGCGCAGTATATAGTTGATGCCTTTGAAAAAGAGTTTTATTGATGTGTTCTAACACAAGTACAATATGTTGATAAGTACCATATGTTGCTATGTACCATATGTTCTTGATCACAACAAATAATACTTGACCACTCCAGGTTTCGCCCTTTGTTATTTTACGGTTACAGAATAAGTTTCTAAATTGATTTGTTTCAAAAATGAATCCCTGAAGTAAATTGAAAAAAGAATTAATGTAAATAAATAACGAAATTCCATTCTATACCAATTTTTTTAAAGAAAAATTCCATTATTTTAGATATAACCAACTTAATTTAGATATAACAAGCTTGTTGTATCTTAGACGGTACAACAAGCTTAAGTAAAATAACTCCTTATTGTAAAGTTTAATTTAATAAGAAACGCGCTCTCGCACCTTGATCCTGTCAAAAATATAAGTAAGACCACAAGTTAGTACCGTTATATTTTCCCGTTGACTTCATTCAAAACAAGTTTTAATTACGTGAATATTTAACTTCCTTCGAGTAACAAATTCAGAAGATAATGACTATTGTCCAAGGCACAACACCATTTTACTTAAATACACTACAGTATTTATTCACAAAAATTCTCACAAGTTATATGCATTTTTTGTAATTAATCAAATGTATAATGTAATTAGTCAAATATATAATATGTTTCTATAAAATTTCTAAATAAATTGAGTCAACGTATTCGACATATAAAACTAAAAAATATTTCTCCAAGCAACAATTTGCTCTCTTACATAATAATAAAATGTGCTTGTCAGGAGCAAGAGTTCTATTAAAATAATAAAGTATCATATTAATAATAAAATTTTTTTAGGCAAAGATATTTTACAGCGTAACTTATATCACGTTTTTATGCAATGATTTTCCATTGTTTCTCTTAGAAATTTGTATGTATTTTGTTTGTTATATACTTGTCTGCCACTTTAAGTGCATAAAAACTATAAAACACAAAAATATTAAAGAACTTTTGTATTATAATTTTGTAATATTGTATTTACGTTTTAATTAATTTAGCACTTACGTTTTAAAAAATTACAGATTATTTAAAAAACGTGATCTTTGGTAGCAACATATATATTGCACCTTAACAAAATTAAATTTTAAATATCATTGGGGTAAAATTCGCTTTAAAATTTCAAAAATGAGAAGGGTCTGTTAGGCATTTGAAACACGAGACTGTTTGGCCGGGTATGCCCTGTAGAACGAATAATTAAAAAATAAATATTACTATCCCAGCATTTATTTATAAATTGTTTCTCCTTGCAAAACATCGATTAAAGTGCCTTTTGAAGTTGTGGAACGGATACTCTAGTTAGTGAAAGGCATTATATCGATTCATCTATGGTAGTGTGATAATACTGGGTTCGAATCCCACCGTCTACATGGATATATATTTGTGATGTCCTTCTTTAACTTACATGTTCTTCATCTTGACAAGAGCTTATAAGCCAAACTTTGTATTGAACACACAAACCTGCATGTGTATGTTTAACAATACATAAATAAGTATAAATAAATAGATACTTCTAGGGTTCTGGAGGGATTCGCACCAGCTACCTCCTGTATTCATTTTAGGATATTTGGATAGACTTACGAGTAACAGTTAAGTTAGTGATTTAGTTTAGCCTTGCCTAGGTATTTTTATATTTACAAATACATATTTCTCAAGGTTTATAAGTTTGATGATGTTAATTTATAGGTTATTTAGAAATGAAACAAACTGACGGTAAACAAAGTTTATGATTGTTTACGAAATGAAATAGAGGTTATAAAACTGAACAGTTTTGCGTTGTCTCAAATTATACTACTACTGTAAAAATTATGGACATTACCAAAGAGCTCGATAATAAAACTGTGCATTTTAGTGTTCCAACAGAGCCAGAAAATTGGATAAATTTTATCACATTCTGGTAGCTTTACCCATTCTTTTTTTCCTTAATGCAATGACCATTCTTTCTAGAATCTAGTACATACTTAAGTTTGAGAAAATTAAAAATGCTATAGAATTGAAATTATAATATCATCAGCTACAAAAGAAAGTGGGATGGAAAACCCAAAGACTAATTTTATGGTTGCTTGAAAGTATTTCTAAAGAAATTTTTTAACTCTTCTCTTTGTCCTCCGACATTTCGATAGTTTTAATCTTTTTCTCAGTAATAATTCATTGGATTTTGATTGTTCTGATCCTCGAAAAAATGTATTTACAGTTCTCTCTCTCTCTCTCAGTATATATATATATATATATAGGATGTAAGATGGTGACCATCAACATAGAAAAATCAAAGTTCATGTTTGCAGTAAAATCAATTTATTTTTACTTCTTCAGCTTATAATTTTTTTTAAATGTTTTTTTAAAATATCAAAATATATATAAAAAGTACTTTTAAAAAAAGGGACTTTATCAAAAGAAAGAAAAAGAAGACTTTGAATTCCATTTTTCTTTTTCTTTAAGCCTTGTATCTTTAAAAAGAATCTCTTGAGATGTCGTGGTTTTATTTCACTTTTTCCGGAAGATTGACCTTAATGTCACAAACAAACCTTGATGAAAGGCTTTTATTTCTTCCAAAGAGTGATTCCTGAAGATATTGCTTGTGACTTCTCGGGTAATAAAATCAATAAGTGTGGGACACNTTTTTTTATGTGTTTAAATTTGTAATTTAGTTTATCATCTACTTTAAGTTGTGCAACTTTAATCTAATGCAACTTTATTTTAATATCAAATCAAATTAAGACATATTTAAGTTTGATTTCATAATTTTTAAGTGACTGACTTTACCTTTAAATTCATACACATTTCTAACTAAAAATTTATTCTTTGAAATTAAAAAAATGAGCTCTATTTAAGTTATGGCAATTTTTTTCTTCTCTAGTTTAAGCAGAAATGATCAATTATAAGTGCTTATTTATCTATCAGAATGGCTTTTGTTTTTAATATCTATTTGTTTTTAATATTTAGACAAAAAGTAAGGAAAAAACAGCTGTATAATAACAAACTAATTAAATTAAAGCAGTTTATGAAAAATTTTATGAACTTTTTTTGCGCTATGCTCATTTTTCTGAGAGGAATTGTGATATATTCTTTCGAGACGTTACTGATGTTTTCACAATTTGCTTGTATCAATCTCTTAAAAATTCCTGGAAGTTTATTAGAGCCGATTCTTTACTTTAAATACTTTCTGCTTCTAAAGCAGTAGCATTTTATAACGTAATCTTTAAATTTTGTAACATCTGATCGCAATAATTTCATTTACTTAAACTTTTCCAAATCATTTGTCTTAAAATTAACCAAAAATTGAGTGCAAAGATACTCCTCTGAAACCTAGGCTCCTTAATTGAGGTAAAAAAAAATTACATTAAATATATTTTGGTTAAAAGAGCTCGACTTATTCGTCAATATATTATTTTTGTCATTTGTTGAGCTGTGCAAAAAAAATTTGCGATAGTAAAATTTTTTTAACCAAATTGTCAAAATTTTGTAAACAAATTCAGTACATTTAATTTTGTATGTTGTTTTTAGCACCAAAGAAAGCAGGTATGCTAACATATAACCAAATAATAAATGTACCTTTCAGTTAAGTTTTTACTGCAATATCAGTATACTTTTTCGAAACTTTTATAAAAACCTACACACATTTTTAACGTGATTTTTATAACCTGAAAAGGATTAATATTTCTATGAGGTGGAAAGATTTATTCATGAACAGAGTAAAGAACTGCTGTTAAAACACAAAGTTCATTATGCAAGAAGCTTCTGGTCACGACATTATTTATGATGTTAAGTAAGGCTTAGATATAATTTAAACAAAAGCCAAGTTGATTGGTTGCATTCTGAAAGCTGAAATAATAAAACAAATTCTCAGAGGAATTTTTAATGCTATAAAATTCTTTTATGGCATTAATCCTACGAAATACTATTATCAGCAATAAATATATAATTAATATTTTTAAAAGTAAATATTACAAAAAAAAGAATTGTTGATGGAAACTAAGAAGGTAAATTTTTCTTGAAAACTATTTTTCAATACAGGATGGATGTTTGAGACTGAACAGACATTTTTATTTGATGATATTAGGGGTTTGTTTCACATATGACGTATGAAAATAATTATGTTATTTTGCAAAAAAAAGTTATTTAAATATATAACTACGCGCGAAATTTCTTGACACCAAAGGAATTTTATTTATATTCACGAAAAAGGGCACAATTATGATTTTTATTTCCTTAGAAAAGGAATTGCCCAACAACTTTTTTAAACATTTAAATCTAGAGAATTCCCAATTCCATTTTTCGAAAATCGATTTATTTCATTATAACATATGACGCACATCAGGGATTATGTAAAATATCGAAATTTTAACATAACATAGAAATACTGTTTATAAATACTACTTATAAATACTATATAACATCCTTTCATGCGTTCTTGCTTAGGTAATTGTACATGATCAAGTCAAATTCTTTGAAATTGTTATAAACAGTGAAGAAATTTGAAATTGATGTATTGTTAAAGCTATCTCAGTGAAACTGATTTTAGGTTACTTCCTAACTGCTGACTACTAAACACATGCGCGATTGAACTGTCTTCATCAATCAAAGGAATTTAAAACCTCTTTCTAAAGAGTCAGGCAGGGTTATGATGGGTCTGTTAGGCATTTGAAAC
>NC_092210.1:69114215-69198715 GCF_043381705.1 Parasteatoda tepidariorum | reverse complement strand
TATTTCTTTTATGAAATAATTTAAATGACAAGGGTCAAGTTATCTGGAATGTCAAGTTATCCGAGGGTACTGCATATTTTAAATGAATCAAATATGACGTTTGCCAGTTCCACAATCAAGAGGTTTTCCATTTAGGTAGATGTTCATAAATGCGTTTAACGCTTTTAAAAACCAGTAAGTAATGCTTTTTTTTTTTTTTTTGTAAGTTCATTGCTGAAAAGCCCCTTTCAACCGCTGCAGTATTCCCAGACAGAGAAAACATCAATTCCATCATGAACAGTATGTTGCTGTATTTCGAGATTAGAGGGTCATTTTAGAAGTGAGGCGCTCTTGTAAGATAACAAAAATTGAAAATGTATCACGAACATTAACGGGAAAATGGCCGTCCGCGCGGACGCTGTATTCGAGAAATTTGTTGTCCGCGGGGAATTTTTGACCGCCGAGGACGGATGGACGGGCGGTTTTTCGAGCCCTGATTTGATTTGTTACTTCCTTGTTCAGAACAATATAATTTTGTTTTTAAATTGAATTATTTTTTCATTTTATTATCAATATTATTTCATTCATTTTAATCTAAGGTCACCTTAAGACATTCAGAATTATATATAAATAAATCATAATAAAAAATAATTGAGCTTAATGTTTTTCAAAAATTTCTCTTCTTTGCAAATTTGGTACTGGTAGTAATCCTCTATTTAAGATGAGTGAAAGTAAGTAAAATATTATTTTATTTATTATCCTTACTGATACCTTTCTTTAATTAAGCTATGAGAAACCGCTTTTATAAAGTTTATTCCTTCAAAAATAATTATTAACTGTAATCCGTATCATTAGGCATGATACTATTGATAGATGCCAAATGATTAAAACTTTCCACAATCAAACAATTTTCTCCATTCCATAGCTTGCATGAAAATTCTTTTACTTCAGTACCTACATTAGCACTTATAGTATAATATTTGACAACTATTAGAAACAGCATAATATTAATAGTACTCATAGCAAATAAAAAAGCAGTAGAAAACTCCATTTCATTCATATTCTACAAAAATAACATTTCCAACAATTGCTTAGAACAATTGATAAAAAATATTTTCTACTATCTTTTCACAGGACTATAAAAATGTACTTTTACAACGCAATATGCTGGCATATGAAATATATTTTCGAAAAAAAAAAAAAAAAAAAGAAATACGGTTAGTAGATTATCATCTGATTTCAGTCTATTGTTTTTCTATATTATTTTAAATTGCTGTTTCATATTATTTTAAACTAGACACAAGCTTGTAGAAGTTCTTTATTGAGATTTAGTACTAAAATAATAGGTAAAATCGATTAAATATGTTTTCTTAATGGTATAAAATTGATATAATTGGTAGAATTTAGTAGTACACAACATTCCTTGCTTTCCTTTTCTTTTCCCTCCCCCCCTTTTTTTGTAATACACCAAACCCCAATGGTATTTGCTTCAACAAATGTTTAATAAGAGATCAAATTCTAAAGACCAACTCTGTATAAAATTGCATAACACACTTAAAAAAATGGTTCAACTTGAAAATTATTTCATCGCAGTAACAATTCTTCGTTGATATGTTTTGATGTGGAGAGGATTCAACGTGGTCGTAACTCGCCGTCGTGACAATTCGTTACGGCAATAATTCTTTGTAACCATAATTTGCCATAATTCGTAGTGGAGACAATTTGTGAAAAGAAAAGCGTGTCGTGGGTCTAATTACAGGCTGTTCAATGGATAGCACTATTCGTCGAGGCGATGATTCGTCTAGGTTACTAATTGTCGTGTTATAAAAAATTAAACAGTTTTTAAAGAAAAAATAATTTTTAATTTTATTATTACCTTGCTAATTTTTTTAAAAACTTTATTGAGTATAAATCATTTAGTGTGTGAATGTAAGTCGAAAAATCACACTCAAGTTTGATCTCTTTTTCGCATATTTTGCTGAATTAAACAGTTAATAGATGTAACAAGTTATCGCCCCGAATATAATTTTCATGAAAGAGGTATATATTGATTGAAAAATATTTATGGAATTAGCTTTTATTTTGGTTAAGCAAATTATTTTATTCATCGCAATATATTTGTAGTGAGAAATATAATAATGTATAATAACTTAAGACATATTTTCTACCACCACACTTAACTAAACATATTTACAAGAAAACGTGAAATTGTCGTTTTTTTCCCTTGGCATATGAATATAGAAAGCCACATTGAAATGATGTAACTTATTTTCATTTCGATATGTATGGTTTTCCTTAAATAAAATTCTGACTGGCGCCGTTGCAACGCACGCAGGGTACATGTGGTAAAACAGCATTTGTTTCAAAGAATAATTAAACTGTTTAATCCCACCCTTGGTCACAGAAATTTCTTTTTAATTTATTTGTTCATTTTATTTATTTATTTATTTAATTTTTTTAGTTCATTTATTCCAATTTGAAAAACTTTTCTTATATATTTTTTTTTGAATTTTCTTATTTAATAAGGATTTATCGGGCCGAATAAGTAGACACATTTTTCTTTTCTAATTTAAATTAATATTAATTTAATTCGTTCTGTTATTTCAATTTTTCTAAACTTTCTTATAATTATCGATTAGTTTCCTGATTTAAAAAATTATTCATTAATTTCAATTTGCAACAGTAACTCTTATAATAATTTAATTCATTTGGAGACACAACAACTTTCAAAAACTGGCAGCTTTCAAAATATCACCAAGCGTGGAGTAAGACAAAATTTTTACCCCCCTCCCATTCTTACTAAATTCTTACCTTTTTACCCTAAATTTTTACCTAAGCCCTTATCTCTAGAATAGGAAAATATTATATTTGCGATACACATATATACTAGAACACAATAACAGCACAACTGTAGAAAGGAAATTCTCTATTCATTCTCTTATGTAAATTATTTGTTATGCAATCTATGAGCTTAATAAATGAAGTCGTATGCATGAGACAATTATGTTTATTCACATTGCGTTAGTCTGGTATTGTAGATATTTATTAATAACGGTAGAAAAATTTGAAAGAAACTACGGTGTTAAAAATTCAGGAGTGTGTTGAGCAATAATATCATTTAAATTTGCAGCAACTATAATATATGCTGCATTTTTTGATTGAACCATATTATCGCATTATCGTTAATATAAATTTAAGCGAAAGTATGGTTAAAACATCCTTTTCAAGGTTGTAATAAATTTGCAAAATATTAAGGTTTAAGGGACTACTATTATGACTCTTTTTGGTAGAGATATTTCTGAAAGTCTACAAAAAGAGAAATAATGAAGCAATATATATATATATATATATATACACTGGAACCCCTGTTATACGTTGTCTGTTTTGTATGTTATCCCGGTTTCTACGTCATTTTCTGTTGGTCTTTCAAAATAACCTATACTCATTTTGTTAAATTATCCAGGATTTTAAGTAACCCTTTTTAAGAAAATCTCGCTTTATAAGCTTTTATTAGCTATCAAAGTAATTATTTTTTTAAAAGCTTGCGAGTTTTTTATTTTTTATTTTTTTAAAGAGACTTGTATTTTTGCTGTTTGTAATTTTTCTGACATCATTTCTGCCCTATTTTATGATCCTTTTGTATGTGTGAAGGGATTTCTCCCTTGAATCAAAATCAGAAGAGTGGTGGGATGAGCAAAGAATGGTAATGGTAACTCAAGTAGTGCTTAAATTGCAAAATTTGCGAATGCAATTTTTTTTCCAGCAAGCTTCAACCTTTGAATCTTTGAATTATGCAACCAATTAGAGAACGTTATGTTAAACAAGTAGTCAGGTAATCATATCTTTTTCTTGATTCCGATAACCTGCGAGATGTTTCTGAAGCATAAATAATTGTTAGAATTGGATATCTACAGCTCTGGTTAGTGTCAACTGAAGTGCATTACAAATGGGTTTAATAAAGCTTCTCGGGGTTAATAGTTGTCCTTTCGGAATAAAATTGCTCGTCAAATTGCGTGTCTGAATATCTTCTAAGTCAATAACACGTACCGTAAACCGGGGCGAGTCTACCCATTTTTTCAGTTTGTCAACTTTCAAGTGGTCAAACTTTTGTAATTATTAAAGAAAAAAGGCTTTTAATAGGTGTTTCGGAATCGCTATTTATCCCTCTTTAAAGCTGTGAAATCGATTTTAGAAAATATTAACAGTTACGCTGTTACTGTATATTTTTATAGAACTGCTGACAAATCTCTCGTATGGGGCGAGTCTACCCATTCTACTAAAATGAATGTTAACATTGTAAATAATCAAATTTTACTATTAAATTGTTATTTTAGTTACTATATAGGATATTTATGAAGTAAAATTCATAACTTTATTATATATTCCATTTTTTTATTCATAAAATAACACAAATTGAGTATTTGATCGATTATCACATTTTGATCACAGTTTTGTTTTTATAATCATTAACATTATAAAATAACATTTTTTTCTGATTATTGTTGATAAAAATAAATTAAAATTAATATAAATTTACAATTAAATAATTAATAAATAATAATAATTAAAGATTATTAACAAAATCGAAATTCAAACATTGGGAATCATGAAAAATCCTTTTCCCATTCTTTTGGGAGGTAATAATAATTTATAAATAATAATTTATTTAACTTGCATTAAATAAAAAAAGTTAATTTTGTAATATAAAAATTGAAAAAATAGGTAAAATAAACATATTTTATATTTACATTTATATTTAACCTATAAATTTTCTTATTAATGATAAATTTATCAATGCAGAATTAAAATAATATACTCAAATTCATTTAAAATGACTTAATTTTAATATAAACAAAGTTCTAAATTATATTATTATGCTTTATTAAAACTAAATACGAATGGGTAGACTCGCCCCGCGAATTCTGGCTTTTTGTTTACAACAGCAAAACTTACATTCTTTTTGTTTTTTTTTATATAAAATTAATGTAATCTTAGTCTTAGATAAGTTTATCACTTAACCAAAGTGAAAATAGTAATAATAATAATATACTTACGGAGCACCAACTAAAAGTTTGCTGATTTTCAATACAAATCTCTCAAAAGACGTTTGAACAGGTCGGTTAAAAAGACACCAAATAAATAAAAACGGATCAAACTACTACAGCGCCATCTTCCTTAGAGTCTGAACTAAGTCCTCCATTGGTAAAAATTTTTTTATTTGCAATTTAAAATAGTGAAAATTAAATAAAACTAAAATGGGTAGACTCGCCCCTGGATGGGTAGACTCGCCCCGGTTTACGGTATTGATTTCGATTGCAGAGACGATTTCAACTGCAACGCACTTTCCTTTAATTTTCAATTTCTTCAATCTCTTCTAATTTAATACCTGTTCCAGATGATGATGATAAAAGCTATGAAAATGAGCAATAAATAACGGAGAATATACCCTCAACATAGCAAGAGCTCAAAAGCATAAAACTGAAACATTTACTAGCAATAATCATTGTAAGTATTGCGAGAGATAGTGTTACAATTGCATCATAAGAAAATTGCTAAGATTACATATTTTTTCTAGAACGTCTCCAATTCGAAGTTTCAATTGTAAAAAGAAATATCTTCAATTTTTATTTTACCCCGATTTTATGTTATTCCACTTTTTTAATGCTAGTCCGACGGGAAACTTAAAATCGGACTGTGTGTGTGCGTGCGTGGGTGTGTAAGATGAAATTTTTCAAAAATACAAGTAAAGAAATTTAAAAAAAAAATTAGAAATTAACAAAAAAGCTCACTCGATGACATTTAATAAATAGTGCTTTCTAATATTATGTGTATAGAGGGTGTCACAAAATAACCGCATAAACTCTGCACAGCTAGATTCTACGTCGAGAGTACATACAAACTGTCCAAAGAAGTTTTCCTGTACGATCCATAGTTTACGAGAAAAATACGAAAAACAAAGTATGACGTCACTGCCGGTACAAGAAAAAAACACTTTATTGGACATTCCACGGCCTGCTCAAGCCTGCCTCGACATGCACGGCGGACACTTTGAACATCTGCTTTAAATTGTGCATGGTATACCGCTGTTGATATGTTAAATAAAGTGTTTTTTCTTGCGCCGGCAGTGACGTCATACTTCGTTTTACGTATTCTTCTCGTAAACTATGGATCATACAGGAACGCTTCTTTGGGCAGTTTTTATGTATTTCCAACGAGGAATCTAGTTGTGCAGAGTTTATGCGGTCGCTTTGGGACACCCTGTATAGTCAAAACAACAGTTATGAATACAGCAGTGTAAGAAGCATACAAAAAGAAGAAAGAAATAGATTTTCAAACAAAACTTTATCAAGTAAAAATCACAAAAAATCAAGAAAAATAGAAAACAAAAAACAAGTAGGAACATGCAGAGTAAGGAGAGAGAACGAATTTCTTGTACTTACAAATATATTGATTTAAAACTCTTTATAAATATTTATTTTAATAAAATTTTTAGTTCACGAAATATGACATTAAAGCGTTATTAGAGGGTCATGAGATATATTTTTAAAGCGTCTTCTTACTAAAGTAAAGAGCCGCGTTTGATAAGTGTGTTGGCTTGAATTGCCCCGAAAACTGGATTTGCAATGTAATGATATGCTATACTGGATTATTCAAAGATTATAATTAATAAAAGTTAAATTTAGTTTGAAAGATAATTCTTGCCGTTGCGTTTTTGTTTGCATGAGCCACAAGCATTCAAGTGGGGAATTTTTCTGCGTAAGATATACCTTAGGCATTTTATCATCTATGATCATTTCATTTAGTCAAAGAGCCTATTAAATCTTGCAGGACTTTCCTTTAAAATCTTTTATTTAAAAAAAATGACGACAAAATTTTTATTTCAACCTTTTATATTTGTTCATCTCATCAATGAGGGAAATGTTTTAAAATCAAACGCGTTGTCTTTAAGAGAATATAAAAATAATATTTTTATAATCAATCGATTTCTAATAATTTATAATAATTATCAATATCTGGTTTTATTCGCAATACTTTTTATTTTATTTTAATAAAAGTATTAAGCAATGTTCATTCACTTTATTTAATTCAGTTCACTTAAGCTAATTTTTTTAAACACAGCAGTTTAAATAAGTATAATGGCGCGAATGTCTGACATACAGTTAAAGCAATCCCCAGTTATGTGAGATTTTGCAATAAGTGTGGGTTGTGAAATTACAGGAACTAAGTGAATTACTTTATTTTAAAATAAAACTAATTGAGTTATTGACACATCCAGAATCATGTACTGTATATAATGGAAAACGAACTCAGAAAACTTTATTCAAAAAAGATTTTTGCCAGTGCTTACACTGAACTATGGCCTATTTTAAAGTCGAATCTTTATTTCTGATAACATTGGTTATCGGACTATTTTGTGGTAAATGCATTTTATTTTATATCAATACAATGATTTTTAAAATAATATTATTAAGAGTTTTCTTATGAAGCATACCTATATTTATATAGAATATTTAATTGCTGTTGAAGGAAATAAAGTTTAATTATTTAACTATCGCAATATCTCCAAGGATTAGCTTAATACGACATATTTTTCGAAATATATTCTTTAACAATAAAGCTAACTATAAATAGATTTAAAAATAGTCTGATTCTAGTATTAATATGACAGAAGCATAAAAAAAAATATTATAGTTTCATGTTGCTAACTTTTTAAATAGGAATATTATCTATTTTATCGCTCCAAAATTTATATATGAACTAAATATCATACTGAGACAAATTAACCGTTTGGAGCTACTCTTTTAAAAGAGCAATTTCTGGCAATAATTGTTCGGTTTCAGTAGAACTACTAACAGTTATGTGTTACTAACAGTTAGTTCAGTACTAACTTTTATGTGTGTTTATGGTTTTTTTGAGTTACTTTGATAGTTTAATACCTATAGAAAAATACTCAAAAAGTAAAATTAATAATGGGCGATAGAATTTTGACTCATTACCTAAATAAATTATATTTGAACCATATTTTCCAGATTAAGTTTTTTGTTAATGTTTTTACGTTAATAAATATGGAATGTTTATTTTTTTCAAACAAAATACGTTTTTCGTCTGATTGTGTATGTTAAAACATCATCTGTATTAGTTAACGTCTATCTCTAGATCAAGTAATGTTACAAGATTAAAATTTGTTTAAAGGAATTTCTTATGGGTTCTTTATTTCAGCAAATTTAATGTTTTTTTTTATCATATTTAAAATTTAATTTTTAAATTTGANAGAGATATATATATATATATATATATACACTGGAACCCCTGTTATACGTTGTCTGTTTTGTATGTTATCCCTGTTTCCACGTCATTTTCTGTTGGTTCATGAAAATAACCTATACCGATATTGTTATATTATCCAGGATTTTAAGTAACCCTTTCTAAGAAAAACCCACTTTATAAGCTTTTATTAGCTATCAAAGTAATTATTTTTTGAAAAACTTTCAAATTTTATAATTTTTTATTGTTTTAGAGGGACTTGTCTCTTAGCTGTTTGTAATTTTTCTGACATTATTTCTGCCCCATTTTATGATCCTTTTGTGTGTGTGAAGGGATTTCTCCCTTGAATCAAAATCAGAAGGGTGGTGGGATGAACAAGGAATGGGAATGGTAACTCAAGAAGTGTTTAAATTGCAAAATTTGCGAATGTTATTTTTTTCCAGCAAGCTTCAACCTTTGAATCTTGGAATTATGCAATCAATTAGAGAACGTTACGTTAAACAACTAGTCAGGTAATCATCTCTTTTCTTGATTCCGATTACCTGCAAGATGCTTCTGAAGCAGAAATAATTGTTAGAATTGGATTTCTGCAGCACTGGACAGTGTCGACTAAAGTGCATTACAAATGGGTTTAATAAAGCTCCTCGCTGTTAAATATTTTTCGGCATCCACCGGGAACATTGGCCTTTCGGAATAAAATTGCCCGTCAAATTGCATGTCTGAATATCTTCTTAAGTCAATAACACGTATCGATTTCGATTGCAGAGACGATTTCAACTGCAACACACCTTCCCTTACTTTTCAATTTCTTCAATCTCTTCTGATTTGATACCTGTTCCCGATGATAATGATAAAAGTTATGTAATTCAGCAATAAATAACGGAGAATATGCCCTCAACATAGCAAGAGCTCGAAAGCATAAAACTGAAATATTTACTAGCAATAACCAGTGTAAGTATTGCGAGAGATAGTGTTACAATTGCATCATAAGAAAATTGCTAAGATTACATATTTTTTCTAGAACTTCATCAATTCAAAGTTTCAGTTTTAAGAAAAATTATCTTCAATTTTTATTTTACCCCGATTTTATGATATCCCACTTTTTTTAACGCTAGTCCGACGGAAACTTAAAATCGGACTGTGTGTGTGCGTGCGTGGGTGTGTAAGATAAAATTTGCAAACAAACAAGAGAAGAAATGAAAAAAAAATTAAAAATTAACAAAAAAGTTCACTTGATGACATCTAATAAATAATGCTTTCTAATATTATGTGTATATAGTCAAAACAACAGGTATGAATACAGCAGTGTAAGAAGCATACAGAATGCAAGAAAGAAATGGATTTACAAACAAAACTTTATCAAGTAAAAATCACAAAAAAATCATCAAAAATAAAAAATAAAAAACTAGTAGGAACATATAGAGTAAGGAGAGAGAACGAATTTTATGTACTTACAAATATCTTGATTAAAAACTTTTTTATAACTATTTATTTTAACTAAATTTTTAGTTCACAAAATATGACATTAAAGCGTTATTAGAGGGTGATGGGATATATTTTTAAAGCGTCTTCTTGCTAAAGTAACGAGCCGCATTTCACAAGTGTGCTACTTTGAATTGCCCCGAAAACTGGATTTGCAATGTAATGATATGTTATACTGGATTATTCAAAGTTTATAATTAATAAAAGGGGAGTTTAAAGTACAGCATTTTAATTCGATGGTTGTTTTTAGAAATTAATGAAATTTTTTTGAATAATATTAATAATTAAGTAAAATATTGGATGTTGTTGCTGATTAGTTATAAATTATTTTTAGTCANTATATATATATATATAATATAATTAAGTAGTGCGACTCGTAATAAGATTTTACCTCTTTTTAATATTTCTGTAAAAAAAGAAGAAAAGAAAAAAAAACGAAACATCTGGGCGACAATTTAGTTTAAAGGATAATTGTTGCCACTGCCTTTTCGCTTGCATGAGCTACAAGCATCCAAGTGGGGAATTTTTCTGTGTAAGATATGCCTTGGACATTTTATGATCTATGATCATTTCATTTAGCAAAAGGGCCTATTAAATCTTGCAAGACTTTCCTGTGAAATCTTTCCTTTAAAAAAAAGAAGAAGAAAAACGCGACTAAATTTTTATTTTAACTTTTTATATTTGTTCATCACATCAATGAGGGAAATGTTTTAAAATCGAAAGTTTTGTCTTTAAGAGAATATAAAAATAATATTTTTATAATCAATTTAAAATAATTTATAATAATTATCAATATCTGGTTTTATTCGCAATACTTTTTTTATTTTAATGAAAGTATTAAGCAATGTTCATACACATTATTTAATTCAGTTCACTTAAGCTAATTTTTCTTAAACACAACAGTTTAAACAGTTTAAATTATAATGGCGAGAATGTCTGACATACAATTAAAGCAATCCCCACTTATGTGAGGTTTTGTAATAAGTGTGGGTTGTGAAATTACAGGAACTAAGTGAATTACTCTATTTTAAAATAAAACTAATTGAGTTATTGACACATCCAGAATCGTGTACTGTATATAATGGAAAACGAACTCATTTAAAACTTTATTTGAAAAGATTTTTGCTAGTGTTTACGCTAAACTATGGCCCATTTCAAAGTCGAATCTTTATTTCTGATAACATTGGTTATCGGATTATTTTGTGGTAAATGCATTTTATTTTATATCAATACAATGATTTTGAAAATAATATTATTAAGAGTTTTCTTATGAAGCTTACCTATATTTATATAGAATATTTAATTGCTGTCGAGGGAAATAAAGTTCAATTATTTAACTATAGCAATAACTCCAAGGATTAGCTTAATGCGACATATTCTTCGAACTATATTCCTTTACAATAAAGCTAACTATAAATAGATTTAAAAATAGTCTGCTGTTAGTATTAATATGACAGAAGTATAAAAAAAATATTATAGTATCATGTTGCTAACTTTTTAAATAAGAATATTATCTATTTTATCGCTCCAAAAGTTATACATGAACTAAGTATCATACTGAAACAAATTAACCGTTTTGAGCTACTCTTTTAAAAGAGCAATTGTTCGGTTTCAGTAGAGTTGAATCTGGATATACTAACTTATATGTGTGTTTAAAATTTTTTTGAGTTACTTTGATAGTTTAATAGCTATAGAAAAATAATCAAGAGGTAAAATAAATAATGGGAGATAGAATTTTGACTCATTACCTAAATAAATTATATTTGAACCATATTTTCCAGATTAAGTTTTTTTTTAATGTTTTTACGTTAATAAAAATGGAATGTTTATTTTTTTCAAACAAAATACGTTTTTCATCTGATTGTGTATGTTAAAACATCATCTGTACTAGTTAACGTCTATCTCTTGAACAAGTAAGATTGAAAGATTAAAATTTGTTTAAAGGAATTTTTTATGGGTTCTTTATTTCAACAAATTTGATGTTTTTTTTAATCATATTTAAAATTTAATTTTTAAATTTTATTTTTTCTTAAGTAATTAAAATTTGATCTGAGTGTTTTTCGACTGCAAACGGATATCTGTTGAGATACTAGAATCTTTTAACTAAATCTAGTAGTAAGCTTAAAAGATATTCTAACTTATCTAATGGACATAGAAAAAATCTTCGTTTTGATTGAAAAATTAAGAGTAATGTTAGCATCTTTGATACAAAAAGGCATTTTTTGCAGCTAGTATGATCCAAAGTGGTAAGTAATGCATTTTTTTTATTTCTCATTACTGTTGTAAATAAATTGAAATAATTTCAACGACATAGAATTTCAGAAAATAAAAACCTTTGTAAAAAATATACTTAGTAATTTATGCGAAATTTCTAGACCATTCGCTTCATAAAGAAAACTTAAAACTTTTTATAAAAGTTAAAACTCGAAAGGTTCAAGACTCACTAACATTCTCACACACAAAAATATTATAGTTTGCTATTTTTACAGATAATTAACAATTATCAATTAAATATATGTTATTTTACTAGATTAACAAATTGTGTATATTTTTGTATTCTTCATACTGAATCATTAGAATTGGATATTTTTTACACATTTATATTAACTTGCAGCTCCTTTTTTTCCACTTCCTTTTCAAAAGATTTAATAAATAAATGTTATAATCTTTGTAAAAATTTTACCTTGCTTAAAAAAGACCAAATGCGCATGCTGTTTTTAATTTTTTGAGAAATTTGTCTTAAAAAGTCTGTTTAAAAACTTAATAAAAGGGAAGCTTTGTATTACTATTGTTTTTTACAAACCAATTACAATTTTTGTTTTACTTAAGTAAATGAATTTTATTTTGTTTGAGTTTACATTCCTAATTGTTTTCTGTGATAAAAAACCCACAAATAAAGAAATAATAAATTTAACGAAAAGTGAGTTATAAGTTTAATTTCGTGAAATTAACTGGTGATATTTTGTAAATTGTAACCAACTTTCTTAAACAAACACACAATAAAACAAAAGGAATAACCAATCCTTCTTTTGCAGTTTAACTTGACTTAAAATGAAAATTAATGATGCTATTATATCAAACCAATTATTTCTATTCATATCCGACCCTTATTATTATTAACTGAACTATTTTGTTATTGAAATTCAATGAAAAACTTATGTATTTTCTGGTTCAATGGAAAACACCGTATTCTAACGTAGAACTCAGTCCTTCTTACTAATGGAACCAATTGGATAATGTGTAGTAGGTTACACCGCGAGGTGAATGTATAAATTATTATAAAATGCCCCATTCATTTAAAATTTGAATCAGGCTTATACTCAGCAAAAAAAAAAAAAAAAAAAAAAAATAGTTACTCGAAATATCGCTAGCAAGTTCTGCTGAATTTTGTTCATAAATATAACAAAAATGTGTTAATTACTGAAAATAACGGTCTTTTTTGCTATGATTTCGAGTTCGCAATGTGCTTTGGTTTTATAAGACACTTATATACAGGAAAACCAAGGTTATGACATTGTAACAAGGATTAAGGCTATATTCAACTTTTATGCTATTTCCTGTTGGCCTTTTAACTTTAGTGGTTGATAATATACTGTGAAAACCACTGGTAACTACCGGTTTTAACTTAATAACAGGAAAAAAACAACAATCGGTAATTATATTATTTTAATAAGCTAGGAGCTTTCGCCTCCTTTTGATCCCTTAACCTATCCATTGGTTAATTCTCATTCAGCATTGCTTTTTTAAAAGTCCAGAAAAAGTATCCTTTTGGATAAAATTTATCTAAACACTTTAATTTTATGTAAGCGCATTTCGTTAATATATTATTCGTATGGAAGTAAATGGATAGCAAGATTTAAAAAATGATTAAATGTACTTGAAAAAATTATATTACAGAATACAGAACTTATGAATACAGAATGTTTGACGCAATAAGAAGTAACAAATTATAAGTAATTACATTATAAAAAATATAATAATATCAGACACTAAGATTTAATAAGACACTAAAACGATAATAATAAGTAAATAAATAATCTTACTTGTGTTAACAATGTATAACGATACATTTATATCATATAACAGCTGAAATTGTATAAATTATTTATCTTTCTTGAACCTCTTATATTTTTAAAAATTTCGATAAAAATGTTAAGATTTATATTTGACAAAGTCTGATCTCTTACTATAAAACTTTTTTTTCTTCCAAATGTACTTTTTATTACTTTTGAATCGATAACTAGTCGTTATTTGAGACAAAAAAATGAAAATATCATAAAAAAACCCACTAAAAATTGCTCTAAATTTCGAACAAATTGAATTTAGAAAAGAAAATCCAACTTTCAGCACAAATTTCAGCTCTGTAATTGCATTTTTATGAGCTGTACAGTGGAACACGCGTGATATTTTTTATTGCAACAGTAAATAATTCTCGTAATAATTTTCAGATACTAATTTTTAATCTTTCATCGCACTCATTGCACAATTTTCTTTTCACGTTTGTAATTTTGAATTTCAGAGCCTTCTAGTTTTTAGCAAAATAAAATTTAACGTGAAGTTCTATATCCAAAAACGGTGGTTCCACATTCCGCTTTCTAGCTTAGATAGATTTATTTACATTATTTTATTATACTATTATTATGTAATTGCCTTATTTTATTAAATATTAGTTATTTACCTTATTTTATTACATATTAATTAACTTAACTTTTTCAACCAAAACAAATGTTAAAAACTATGTAATTTATTAATATATCTTATAGCTCCATATCCAACAGGCAAGTTTTTTGTTATTACAATTATACCATACTAATGTTTTAAATAAATAAAATACTTTTTGAAGTGTATTTTTTATTTTCATTTTTATAACTCATCATAGGTGGTAGTTCGGGAGGTAAGTTATATTAAATTTACCGTTTTTTTTACTTCAGTTGTAAAAACGATCTTCTTCACTTTTTCGAACAGAAAGGCAAAAAATCTTAGAAGATTTTATTTAGGATGATATTTTTTTTATAACCATTGTTGAACAGCCGACTCAATTTTGAGTTTACGGTTACCATTGCTTAACTCCGTAGTCTTGCAATTTTGAACCCAATTCAGAAGACAAGGGAACTCCTAGATCATGTATCGGGAGAAGTTTGTCTTCGTGGAGGATTTTTTGATGGAACTAACCAGCATTTACGTTACATGGTGAGGAAAACCAAGAAAAACTAGCATGATAAGCCTGATGGCAAGAGGACTCTAACCCATGATCCGTCTACCACTTACTATATTTTACGTCATCACTGTGTTCGATGCGAGCCAGGTGCGGAATAGATCAGCCATTGCTGGGATTCGAACTCGGGTCACCTCATTGGGTGGTGAGTGCTCTATCCCCTGAGCCTCCATGGCTCTTAGAATGATATTTAAAATATTCAAATAATTAAAGTTTATTATTTTATTTTAACAGCCATTAATTGAGAACTGAGTTAAATAGATTGTCTATATTAATTGTCAGGTTAGTTAAAACATTTTAATTATTAAATTTGTAAGCATGTAAAATAAATCTTTCTCATCTTATCATGTAAAATAAATGTTCTTAAAAAGATTTTTTTACGAGCAATTTTTTTTTATTTTTGAAATTCTCAGGTTATGTTCTTTATGTAAAACTATTAAAAACGTTTTTTTAATTATTTTTTACGCAAAACTTTCTTTTCTCAAGGTTTAGGGAAATAATCAAAAATTTCTATTTTTGTGATCTACTACTACTTCCACACTAACTATTACGACATAAACACTTTTAGTAGACCTTTGTATAAAAGGTAATTCAAAAATTTTTAAAATAAAGGCAGGATAATTTTAGACCTTGTACGTCTAAAGTAAGTTTTACACTTCATTGAAGTTTTCTAACGTTTAATTTTTGTAGGTGGAAAGAGTGGGAGTAAGTTTTTTTCACAAATAAATTATTTTTGTTAACAACGGTTTTCTTATTTAGATATTCAGATTTATGTCATGTCATTTTCTCATGCATTAAATGAAATTTAATTCAATGCATAAGAAACTGTCATTACATTTAATAAAATGCATATGAAATTACTTGATCTTCTTGTTGTGTTACCCTTTTTTTGTGTTAGTAGTTAAAGTTTTATGAGTTTTTGTGATTTTCAAGATAACAAATTGTACAGTGCTCGAAAAAAACAAACCACTCTGAATAATTTTTGATCTAATGATTGGATCTTCACATTTTTGGACTCAATCTTAATGGTTCAAAGGGGTAATTTCAAATATGCTAATAAGTGCAGACGATATTTTAAGTTACGAACTCGGACAAAAAAACGTACTTTCTCTGACATAAACATATTTTTTCTTGACGGATTTGGATATCTGACTCCCAAAATATAGGGAGTCGCCGCAATCTGGGATATATGGTCCCAATAGTTTGGTCAGGGGAGCTCTCCAAAGTTTAGGCATCTATATGTTAACTTTACTTTTTTCATATTTAGCTATATCTCGAGAACTTTTTACACGAATTTTAAATTTTTGCACACAATTATAAAATTCGTTTATCCAACGATAACTTCATGTAAAATATAACTTTTGGTAAATATTTACTATTTTTTATTATTTTATTTAATAATGGTTGACGAAATTTCGAATTGTAAGGTTCACATTTTTTTTGCATCATTTTAAAGAATATTATTTTACGTGTCAAAATCAATTTGAGCAAAATTGTTTAAAATAGTTTCTAAGAAATTGAATTTCAGAATTCTTAGATGTTTAAAATTCGATTTCTCAGGAACCTTTCGACCAATTTCGCTCAAATTTTGTATTTGGCCTCGTAAGATTATATTCTTTAAAATGATGCTAAAATTTGTATACGCTACATTTCGAAAAGTTTTTACCATTATTAAATAAAATAGTATGAAATAATAAATATTTACTAAAAACTATATTTTGCACGGAATTGTCTTGAATTTGAATTTTATAATTTGTGCAAACATTTTGTCATTCGCTTAAGAACATCTCGAGAAATAGCGAAATACGCAAAAAGTAAAATTGACAATTAGATATCCAAACTTAGGAGCTCTATCCTGTCCAAACTATTGGGACAATATTTCCCAGATTGCGGCTACCCCCTCCTTTTCGGGAGTCAGAAATCAGATTCCGTCAAAAAAAATTATGTTTATTCCGCGAAAGTACGTTTTTGTGTCTGATTTTGAAACTTAAAATATCGGAGGCACTTATAAATTAACATATTTGACGTTACCGTTTTGAGTCATGAAGATTGAGTCCTAAAACGTAAAGATCCGGTTATTAGATCAAAAATTATTTAGCGTGGTCCGGATTTTTGCGCACTGTACATTAAATAAAAGCTTGTTTCATCATTTACTTACTTTTCAACAATTACTTTAAGCAAATACCGTCTGCAATATGTATGAAATAGTGGTTCATATGTAAAATAGTGCGTATTATAAGTAAAACTTCTTTTCTCTAATATGCTGCTTATTTTATGTCTCATAGATAACAATTCAGTCAATTGTTTTATTTCCTTATAATTTTATAAATCACATCTAGTGAGTTTTTGAGTAAAAATTAATTATCCTGGCGTTTTAAACTCTTTGAATGCTTCTTACGTTTAGTTTTTGTAGGTAGAGAGATAGGTACCAAAATAAATCATCTTTTTTAGCAACTGTTTTGTTTATTGAGATGATGAGATCCATAAAAAGACATATTATATATAAAAAGACAAAGCCATATTAACATTACATATAATTTGCCATTTTGATAAAATAAAAGATAGTTATAAAGATAGTTTATAACCTTTTGTATTGTATAGACTTTTCTAGCAATTAGTTCAGTAACAAATTCCTGTTTATAATACATTATTTGTCAATACTTCCAGGTGGAAATGGTAAAAGTAAATTAAATGCAAATATGTTACTTTAATCAATACATTACCTTTTTTTCTTACCAGTTTTGCTTATTTTATTGCACAATATCATAGTTACTTTCATTTTATTTCATTAAAAATTACATGATTTCAACATTTTATTTCATCAAATATGAATATTTATTCAATGAAGTATTTTTGAAAAAATATTTATTGAAATATTTCTAAAATATATAGTTATGTCATATTTTACAAAATGTGTACTTGATTTATTTACTTAACTTGTGAAAATTAATGACATCAAGTAAATTATAAACAAATTTTTATTTTTTTTTTAAGTAACTATCTAAAAGAAAAAAAATACGTAGCATACCTTGTATAAGATTTAGTTTGAAATCTTTATAAGGTTTAGATTTAGCAAGTACGAGTATGAAAATTTGGATATTAAAAGAGCGATTAGAGTTTATCATTTTTCATTCAATTTTTCCTAATTTAATTTAATTGATAACTTTCTTAAAGATTATTTTAGTTTTAAATGTTCTAATAAAATTTTACAGCTAGTGGCAAAGGAGGTAAGATATAAAAATAGTTTCAAATGTATTATTTTAAGTGACACTTAGGTAGTTGAGTTTCTTTTTCAATTAACCGAATCATTAATCGAACTTACAATAGTTTTGATTTAGGCATATCAATAGGCTAAAATAAAATTAAACAAAACTACTATATAGGAATAATATTGCCTTTTTTGAGGGATATTTAAGTGCTGTTTAACAGTTGACTCCTTTGGACGTGCCTTAAACAAATTTTAGTAGATAGGTCTTTGGATCACATTTCGCTGCCATTCCTTAGCAAAAGTTAACTTCACCTACATTTATGTATCGTTATAGGCAAGCCTGACCCCATCCCCTCACATACACTGACAAGACTACAAGATAACTCATTCTGCGAAATGAAGTACGGAAAATGTGTTTAGAAGCAACGGAGAATGGTTTTGTACAAAATGTACAAAAATGTTTGAGTGCAAAATAATGGGAAATATTTTCTCATACTGGATGGCTTACTGGGCTTTCATTGAGGAACAGTTTTGCAGTTACTTTGGGATACTCCATATTATAGAATTGGTATTGTTTTTTTCAACTTATAATAATAGAATACTGACAAAATAACTTTTCAACCTATAATAATACAATATTGACTACTATGAATTTGAGGAGACATTATACAATAGTCATAGCGAAATATTTGGCTACCAAATCATTAACATTAAGAAACTTCCCGAACAACATGTAATCTAAGCAATGAACTGATTTTAGCTAGCGTTTTCATACTAAATTTATTAACTAAATGTTACAGTTACTTGTGCGTGTAAAATTTCCATTTCGGTAAGAAAGTAGTCTTGACAGTAGTTTGGTAAGATTGAGTTTTCGTTTTTATCATCTCATTGCAGCCAAGTAAGGAAGAATGCTGTCAGTATTTGTAACTTTGGAGCGGATAACTAAGCTTTTTCAATTTTAAAACCCAATTAGTTACTTTTTCCTCAATTTGATTTTTTTTTTGCAAAAAATATCGGTTTATTAAATTTTAACTATTGTTACATTTATTTATGTATTTTTATTTTTAAGTGTTTTTATGTTATATTGTAATTATATAAACAATACAGTCAAATAACCATAAATACGATGGTATTCACACTGTTAACTGCGAGAAAAACCATTTATTAAATATTTTCGCCGAATGCGGTAAAGTATCAATAATTTTATCGATCTCACTGGACCGAGATCAGGCAGCCATTTTGTTCTCTGCGGCTGAGTACATATTAACGCCGAGAAAGTTAATCTTTTAATCTCATAACGATAGAACGGCAGTTTGAATTCCACCGTTAATATTACAATATTTCTTCTTTTTCCTTCAACACATGTTTCCAGAGTTTCAAGAGTTTTCAGATACTCGTATTCACTCATAGATGGGAGAACCAAAGGTGCTTAATACAAAAAAAATCTAGTATTTCTCCTATCTTGCGATAGATTAAACAACCAGATAAACTAATTAAACTACGTTTCACGGTTTATTTGATAAAACTCAACTCAACCAGAATCTAACTCTAACACCCATAACCAAATGAAAAGTTTAACTCGATTGTCTTGAAACCATACTAGTTGTAAATGTTTTTTTTTTACCATTTACAACTAGCATGGCTTCAAATCATAAAAAATGTTACTGAAAATATGGTTAGAAAACCAAGAATACAAAACTATAAATTTTTAACCAGATTAGTTATTAGTGGCTTCAAAACCGTAACAGTAAGAAATGTTCTTTACCGTAAACTTTTTTGTTAATTGAATAGACATGCTGGTTATTTTACAGTAATTTTAAAATGAAAATTCTGAAAGTCAATTTAGAAGACAATAAGCTATGGATTTTAAATGTTTAAAAAATTATTTGATGAACACTAAGTTTGTAATGAAAATAAAGTGTTGAACTGTAAATTTCAAAAATTTGAAATTTGCTTAATCAATCGCTGTCGCACTGTTGTTGTAGAATAGTGATTTACTGTATTCTTTAAAAATAATTTAAATTAATGCTTGATAAATTTAGATATTGATTTTAAACTGAATTATTTGCATACTATAAATAAATGTCATTTTTTATGCATACACTTTTAGATTGATTAACGTCTAACTTGGGAAGGAAATTAAATGAAAAGAGATTTCTAAATATATAACAGGAATGACAATCTAATTGGTGTCAGTAATTACCATTGATATATAATTAAAAGCATTCTTGTTTATTATCAGTGGGAAAAAAGGCAATTTAATTCAAATTGTTATTACAATTTAATTCATATTGTTTAAAAAATTAAAGACCTGTTAAATATTAAAATGTAACTGTGAAACTTTATTTCTTGCATGTAGATCTTCAAATATTACGTAAGTAGCGGTTTTCCAATAAGTAATTATTAAAATATTTAAAGTTGCTCAATTATCCATAATTGTTTTTAATATCAGAGTGCTTTTATGTAACCGTATTTAAATAATTTTTGTTAAATCTGTAAAGTATGTTTTGATTACATGCATGCTTTATTATGAAATAATGACAAACAAACAAAAAGAAAATGCAATTAAAAATTGGAAGCAAATTCAATAATAAATGTAGTTAATAATCACTTGCTTAAGTTAGCACTTCAATTTATAACCAAATCACATCAATCGTGTTTCAAATCAAAAAATACAGTTTTAATAGGTTAAAACATTTCTCAGTTGTGTAATTTGTACTTTTAACGTTTGCCTGAAACTTATTAAGCGCAGAGAAAAGTTCTACTCTTTTATAAGCGCATTAATATCGAAAAGTTGATTTTTCTATTTCTTTTTGTAAATGATGTAAAATTCATTAGAAAAATAATATTTTTCCAACAGTCATTGAAAACTGTATAAGTTCAAGTGTTCATAGCTAATTGTTATAACGTTCTGAGAATTTTTTTAGTGTTTTCTCAACATTTGTTTATCCTTTATTAATCGACTAGTCATTTTATATCATTTGAAGAATTCAATAAATTCAGTCTTGTTATCGTAAATAAATCTCGTAATCGTGAATGATATAAATAGTTATTTTTAAAGATATAAATAGTTATAAATAGTTATTCATTTCACAATATGCAAGTTGTATGAATCATTGATAACCTTTTATTTATGATTTAGGAAGTTAATATTTATTTAATATTTTACTTCTCTTTTAGTTGATCATCTTCTGACAAGTAAGTTGTTTGTTTGGGAGCAAATTATTATCTAGTAACTTAGTATCGTGATCAACTGAATATTTTGAAGTAAAAAAATCTTTGATAACGGTATTTTTAGTACTATTAAATATTAATTCATTTGAAAAGATAATTAGTTCTAGTAAATTTTGTCTAAAAAATACTAAGAAAACAAAATGTAATAGCTTGTTAATCACCATAATTTTCTATTTATCTTTGATTTAACTAGAAAATATTAAAGCATTTATTTTATTTTTTACTAAATAAGGGTATTGAAAATTATTTTCTTTTATGCATGCATTTAATATTTTACTGTCACATTCGTAAACTATTTATTATTAATTGTAGTTTTTACAGTAATCAGACGTTGCTATTTGTGACATAATTTCTTCAAGGTATAATCATGTTATTATACTTTTTTCTCAACGTTACAACGTCTATAAGTATTTTAATTGTACTTTATTTGCTAACTTGTAACATACATATTATAAATATTAATACCATGAAAAAACATAACTGTTTGCTCCTTTTGAACAATTATTTTTTATTTATTTGTTTCTTTCTTATCTTTTCATTTTTTTAAATACTTTTTCCAAATACAAAATTTTAGAAAATACAAATGAAGTTTTGTTTAGCTGTTTTTGAACCTTGATTGTTAATGATAAATATTTTTTAAGAAAATATATACTTTCTGTAGAATGCATAATCCTTACATATGTTCTATGTTATTATTAAATAATACTTACGTATGTAAAGCTTTTGCGGTGATGTATCATGATTTATGTTTGAGGGAATTTTGTACCGCCTCACAACGAATCTTTTTGCTACGCAAATACTTATCTAATACTCAAACTATTATTATTTTTACTAGTATTTGTGCATAGTGTCATCATTAAAACACTAATATAGAGGATACCACCACTAATAAAATCACTGGGTCATAAAACCAGGTGCTTTTTAAATAAAATTTGTAAACACGGAATCATTACACTATCAAAGCAAGCTAAAATTATTTTCTAATAAAATTAAGACCACTTTTCATAAAATCAATTTCTTAAAAGGTGTATTATTGAAACAAAAAAAACTATTATTTTTCCAATCTTTTATTTAATTATAATTTTCCATTTTCGCATGCTATGAAAGCATACTTATAGCAAGTTTTATTTTGCCCCCTACGAACAAAAAAAACAAAAACAAAGTTAAAGATGTGTATTATACTTTTTAGAGAACTTGAAGGGTTATAGGGAAAAGGTTATGAATCAGAGAGTATATAGGAATCCTGTTTATGAAATGAGAAAAGATATGGAATGCTTATCATCTTGCAATGTCAATAATAATTATTCAATTAATAATGTAAATATAACTTATTAAATATAACTTATTATATAAAATATTAAAAACTATAAAAACTTATCAATATTTGACAACCACGTTGATAGTACAATTAGTATATAAATGCAGTAATCAATTTAGCTCTCACTGTATTAATAAAGTTAAACCTTGAAACATTCTTTTTAACGGTATATATTTCATTTTACAAAGTTAGCAGTCGAAACAAACAAACAAACGTGCTTTAATTGGCGGCGGGAAAAAAATTAAATATCGGAAATTCTCTTCGGTCAGCAGAGATTTTTAAATAATAAATGTTTTTCATATAAATTTGTTTTCAATAATTTTATTCAATAATAATTTTGAATTTGAACAAAACATTTCTGTTAACTAATATTTTAATATATATATATACACTACCGGTCAAAAGTTTGCGAAAATTTTTAAATCTGCAAAGAAAAGGCCTAAACTCAAATGTTCATAGAACTGCGAAAAATCATTCAAATGGCATGAAAATTTGATATGTTCNTCTCTCAAAATGTGCATTTATAAATCCACCACGAGGTGAAAAACGCTCAGAGTGCTATTTTTTATTAACAATGCTTTTCGTCCTGTTATTTATGAAGGACTATATCTGAAGGTAATTCAAAATCATAATTACTAAATTATCAGGAATTGTTTTCAGAGCCTATGGAAAATTTCAAATAATTATATACTAATGTAACTTTAAAGTATATTAAACATTGATTTTATGCCTTGAAAGAAATTGCTTTAAAAACGATAGATACTAATATATTTTTCTCATTCAGTACGTAAATTTTTAGTTATTCCCAATGCTTTTAATAAACTGAGTCTAAATTATTATTAATGAAATATCTGATGTGTTTCTAATTTTTAGATCTTGGCAGCTTAGGTAAGAAATTAATTTATAATTTTTAAATTTCTTTGTAATTTTTTTGATAAATATAATCAATTGATATTTAAATATTTTTCTATGAAAACAGAAGTGTCATAATAAGAAATAAAATGATTTTTATTATCATATTCTATTAAACCTTACAGCATTTTCATTTCAATTAATTATAAAATCTTTTGAACTGTTTCAGATCTACAAGCTTTACGTAAGATAATATTTATTTTACTATTTTCGTACTTAAACATTTCACATGCTTTCGAATAATGCGATAGTTTTCGGTTGTTTCAAATTGTTATAATAATAAAAAGGAAACTGAAAAAGGGTCTTAATTGTGTGCTTATTTTGCATATTTTTTTAGTGTATTAAAAATTATATAAATATTTGCGTTACATATATATTTGCGCTACAACTAAAAATATGGCAAAAAAATTGTAAAGAAATTAGAATTATTTTTAAAAATTAAATCCAAGCGTTTATTTATTTAAAAAAGGAATTTTTTGAGCAAAATAACATATCACCCTTTTACATCTAATGTAGAAAAGAGAAAGATTTTAAAAAGTGCCGAGGAACCTGCTTAAATTGACCAACTTCGGTACCGTCTGAAATGGTCCATATATAAAGGTGGTCACTTTGTCACTTTATGTGGTCTCTTTAAAAATGGCTCGCAAAATTCATATTATATATATCCTCATACATGCATACGGAAAAATACACTATATTAATCAATATTTATCATAGCTTAATTACTTATTTAAATTGTAAAATAAACGGATGTTAATTAACGTATTCCCTCAATTTATTTCAGATTCAGTTGTAGATTTTACGTAGTGATTATTTTAAATAACCCATCCCGCTACTTTGTAATTAATGTGTTTTTATATCTTGCATTACTATAACGTGTCTAAAACTGACAGTAATAAACTATACATTAAAAAATTGCATTAAACTCTCTCTCATAAGGCTCCATTTACGTCAAAAAGTCGAGCATTTTTAGTGGATTAAAAAAATCATACCGGCAGTAATTTTTTCATTCATGCCTACAACATTCCCTAATAAATCCAGCATTCGTGGGCTGCATCCCTAACACAATACTGAAAGGATCACAGCCTCTCTAATTCAATGAAGCATAAATCAATGAAACATAAAACATAATATATTTCAATTTTAAACGTATTACTAATGCCTAGCTCTAAAGTTTCTTAATCAAAGAAAGTATTGTATGTGGGAAAACAATTGTCGAAATTCATGAACAAACCGTTCAAAAAAAAATTGATATACAAGAATATTATTTTTGCGAATGGTTATTATCTTCAATGAGTACAATGAATTAACCTGTGCTTGTTAGTTCTTAGAATTTATGAGAACAAATAAACCTTTGAAATGAAAGAAACCTTTATTTAAAGCAGGTAAACATCCTGCTTCCACATTAAAAAAAGAAAGAAAAAAACATGCTTCTCAGGGAGAACTAATGGAAGAAGGTCTAGGAGTTGAAGGAATGAGGTGGGAACGTTACTTAGGCAGATGCAAATATTATTACAATAAAGGCCCTTATCATTAAACTCTGGTCACTTTCTGCATTTAGCAGGAATGTGATCCGTTGCAAATGTATGATAATTCCCAAAGCAGTTGATTGCAAATGCCAATTTTGTATAATAGAGAATTGATCACTCGAATGCTGCGAATGGTTGCTGTCAATTGAGAACAAGCATTTTTATGCTAGTTTTAATGGTGTTATCTATTGAATGTTGTACAAAGAGTCATTTTCACACTTTGGACTGTGATCTAGTAAAGCTAGGAGTAGTGAGAATTATTCCTTGGTTAGTATGGAGTGGCAAAGTGCATGTGGTGAAGGTGTGGGTAAAATTCTGAAATGTCAGTTTGTAGAAAAAGGTTTTATACGTTTCAGAAAATGAAACATAAAAATATCTTGTACACGAAACATATCAGGTGATCAGGAATTCCGATACAGATATATTTATGCTTGGTAATTACTTTTATTTGCATAATACTTATGAGATAATATTATTTATAGTATAATATTACTTATACTGGTTAATATCGCTAATTATAGTACTGTACATCAATTAAAGTTAACTGTTGTCAATAATAGTATTTCGCAGTATATTTAAGTCATATTTAATTGTAATACAATATACATTATAAATAAACATTATAGATTAAAACAAGCTATTTATATTACTCTGCATGAGCTATTTATGTAATGCAAATAATATTATTATAAGTCTGTACACTAAGATGCATTAAATGCTTGATTTTTTTTAGTTAAACAACTGCTTAAAGGTGAGTAATATTATATAAAACTTTTATAGTAAATAATATTATAACGATAATTTTGAATTATTTTTATATTGATAACTGAATTAGTTTTATCGAGTTATCCACAACCTTTAACTGTTTATTAGTTTATTAAATCCATTTTTTTTAAAAAGGCAGAAATTTTATCTTTTTTTTAAAATTATAAGTTAGAGAAAGCAATGTTAAAGTGCTTTTGAGGAACTATATTTCTGCCGCTAAAAACATTAATAACCTCTTTGTTGAGAAATTTTCGTATAAAATGAAGAAAAATTATAAGTTGAGCTAAATAAATAACTATGGATTTTTTAAGAAATGTATCGAAGTAGTTTTTTAAAAATAAAAATGCATTGATTATGAGTTCAAGGATTTAATGGCATATGAAGATTCTGATAAAAATTTGCTATTCATCTTACTATCTTTTTTCTGTTGTATCTTACCATATTATCTATCTCATGTTTATGAATTTGGAGACGTCTTATTGGGGGAAAAACTCTCTCAAAATGTGCATTTATAAATCCACCACGAGGTGAAAAACGCTCAGAGTGCTATTTTTTATTAACAATGCTTTTCGTCCTGTTATTTATGAAGGACAAGCAGAGTAATCTAAGAATCTAATTAAAAATTAAAAAGTCAAAGAATCTAGTTAATAATGAATCAAATAAAGCACAGAATCTATTTAATAATAAATCAAATAAATCAAAGAATCCAGTTATAGCAAATCAAATAAATCAAAGAATCTAGTTTATAATAAATCAAATAAATCAAAGAATCTAGTTAATAATAAATCAAATAAATCAAAAAATCCATCACACAAATCGAGAAATAACTTATCAAAGAATCTAATTAATAATTCAAAACATTGTTTAATTGTTATATTGTGTCGCTCAATGACCCTATTTAATATGATAAATCACACTATTTNTAGTTTATAATAAATCAAATAAATCAAAGAATCTAGTTAATAATAAATCAAATAAATAAAAAAATCCATCACACAAATCGAGAAATAATTTATCAAAGAATCTAATTAATAATTCAAAACATTGTTTAATTGTTATATTGTGTCGATCAATGACCCTATTTAATATGATAAATCACTATTTTTATGTTTAATGGTCATAATTTTTTTTTAATGATTTATGCTCTTTTAAGGGGAAACAAATGTATATTTATATTAATATTTTGTCTTTTTGATTAAAATTTTGTTTTCCTAATTTTATCGAATCATTCATTTGTAAATTAAAACTAAAAAAATTAAAAAAGAAGTTTTTTTAATGTATTTTTAATTAGATACAATTTGTGTAAAACTTTAAAATTTTTGTGCAAGGTTTAATCTCTTTACGCAAGGTTTAATCTCTATTTTTATATGAAAATTCAGATAAAATCATCAATCCTTCATATAAAATCATATAGGTTTAAATCTAATGCTTATTATCATTGTTAGCATCTAAATATACTGAAAAAACTATGAACAAATTTACCAGAATATGGGAAATTTTACAGTGTTTCTAGATCTATGTGCTCACCAAAATTCTCAGTAATGATTTTGATAAAATTAACAATAAAATATGGCTCCGAAATAGGTTATAAACTTTAACTGTGATAATTTTGCCATGATATCTTTAAACAGGGCATATAAACCGCTTATTCAGTTAAATTTACTTTTCCAATCCAATATCTTCATCCAATAGACCTTCCATCCGTTTCCACTACGTCAAAATATAAACAAAAATCCTGAAAGCAATAATTCTCGTATCGAAATCACTTATACTCTGGAAAAAGCTGAAAGCGCGCATAAGTTTACTTGTTTATATATTCTGGATCCAAATAAAAAAACTCAGAAGACAAAGAGCACATTGAAGGTTAAACGTCTGAAACATCATTCGCAATTATAACCGACAACAGACATTTAGTATCGTTTATAAATCAAAATCAAATAATACAAATAACTAACAACTTACAACAAGATAGCAAACACTTAAGTCGGAAATCCTCGTCTTATGTATGATACTGTGGGCCTATCTTGCATCGGTCAAACACCTACAGATGGTCCTGCAGTGGTAAAAATACTTCTATTGAAAAAGTGCAGCTAAAATTAAAAATGATATAACTTTACATTGTAGATTATTTATTATTTATACAATGTTGCTAATATAAACTCATCTATTTGTTAATTTTTCTAGATCTGAATCCAACAGGTATTATTTTTTACATTATTTTATACACTATATATAAAATATTTTTTAATTACTCTATAGAATCTATATATTAATTCTGTACACAATCTATTTCGCAAGATACTTCAATCATCTCTTAAGTTTGTTTTTAAGCAATGAAAAATTCAGAATTTTGACTATATGCAATCATCTATTCTTCTTCTAGTTGGTGATGCTCTAAACAGTAAGCATGTTTAATTTAAAATTATAACTAATATATAATATTGAATGTCTTAAAGCTTAAGTAAGACATAGTATTTTAAAATTCTTTATTTTTAGCCATTTGGATAACACATTTATTTGATGAAAATTAATGATTGATGAAATTATTGCCAAATATTTGTAATATTTGATTATACATTTTTATTGTATAAATTAAAAATGTGTTTTCTGTGCAAAAATGTGTAGAAAAATATCTAGGTACTTAACTNAAAAAAGTTAAGAAGAACAATAAGTTTCATTTATTGCGCTTAAGCTGCAAGTAAACAGAACTCATTAGATGAACTCATAAGTTTCATATGTCTATAATTTTTCTTTGATTTATTCTTCATTTTGAACTTATATATATATATACTTAATACATAAATTTATAAACTACAAATCATATCATAAAATTTAAAAAAAAAATACACTTTAATTCAATTGAAATGCAATAGAATTATATAAATGATTAATGATTAATTGTTTTATATTTTTAGATCTTAGCGAAGGAGGTAAAATTCATTCCTATTTTTTCGATCATTTGTTGTATTTGAGAAATATACTGTTTAACTATTTGGAAATATTTTTTTGCCCATGTTCCAGAATTTAGATTAAAAATGCTATTGTAGAAAACATTTTCCTATTGTCAATTAAAATTTTATCGTTTTCTGCAAATAATATTCTTTATTATGATTTTTTTATCTATTTACAGATCTTGCTGCACTGCGTAAGTTTCTTTTAGTTAGTTCTTTTTAAAAATCCAAGTGATTTAACGAAACACTTTGTGATTTGCACTGATATGGCTATAATCATTCAAAAATAATAAAGAACAAAGTTTGTGTGTTTGTCCTTGCGTAGCTCAGATAATTTCAGAACTATTTGTGTCCGGAAGTTATGGCTTAAGTATCGTACTGTATGATAATGACATTTTTGGCTAAACAAAATTTAATTCTGGTCAATACAACCAAAATATGCGGCATTTAAACCATTTATGTGGCATTTTTTATAATGTTACAGTTAACCGAAAATTATGGTTTTGAAAATTATAATTCTCTTTACAGGACATTTAGTTAAAAAATACAAAACTGAAATGTATATTTAGCAGAAAAAATAGTTCTATACCATGCTCTAAGGTTGTTAATATTATTTCTCCATATTAATTATAATTTCTAAAGCTCAATAGATGGCGCTCTGCGCAGTAATGTAAAATTTAGCTTCTAATCAGTTCACTGTACCATCATCATCATCCTTCTTGTTATTAAAAATATTTTATGTTAAAAGGCGTTTGTAATGATTGAAACCCCGAGATCTGAGAGATCATATCACCGTATTTAATATTGGCGCCCAACGTGGGGCGCCAATATTAAATACGATGTTATGATTGAAACTCCGAGATCTAAGATCATATCATCGTATTTAATATTGAAAAAAATCTCTGCGGTTTCTTGCGAACTTTCGTTTTGAGTTTTCGGAATTCCAAAACAAATTATTTCGTGATGAGATCCACTATTACATTTTTTACAAGGACTAAATTTACTCCTACATTGTGAACTTAAATGTGATTTACGGAAACATTTAAAGCAACGACCTTCGCGCATTAATCTATCTCTTTTTTCAGAAACCGACATTTTTTCACAGATAAATGAATCATGTTCTGATTTACAAAATACACAATTAAATTTTACATTAGTAGCCAATGCTGAAGCTGTGGGAATATTCGATCTGAACTGTTTTTTGTTATTTATTACTTCCCTGGAATTATAATAATTATAGTGTTTATTTTTCTTAGCATTATTATGGAATAATGTAGATGATTCGCGTACTTGAATTTCTTCCTTAATAAATTGAATTAATTCCGAAACATTAAATTCTGATTTTGATTTTCGTTTGCGGTTGTATTCTAAAGTTAAATCTTCTGGTATTAGTTTTAATAATATAGGGCATAATAAGTGTCCATATGTTCCAGAGACTACATTTAAGCTTTCTAAAGATCTAATGTTTACTTCTAAATTATCATATAAATTCCGTAATGCTCTAATATCACTAGAATTTTTTACGGGATCAAGATTTAATAGACGATTCATATGACTATTAATCACTAAATCTTCGCGCCCAAATCTATCTTTTAACAATTCTATACTTTTCATATAATTTTCTTTAGTCAAAGCAAACCCTTTAATAGCATTTAATGCAATTCCACCCAGTAAACTCTTTAAATAAGTAAATTTTTGTATCTCAGTTAAACTTTCGTTTTCATGGATCGCGATTTCAAATTGATTCCAAAATTCAAGCCATAATGTTGTTTCTCCGTAAAATTTATTTATACTTAGTTTTGGGAGTTTAACTGCATTACTTTCTGGAACAAATTTAGATTGTGCGCTGTTAAATGATTCTTCTCCTCCTCTACTTTCTTTATTGTTTTCCTTCAAATATATATAAAGATTATAATGCAATAATATTAATTGAATTCTTTATAAAGGTATCGTGATAAAATTAACAAACTTTAATACATTGATCCCACATTATAAAGCCCTATTTTATTAAATTGTTAATTTTACCAAAGTCTGTACCAAATCACTTCGGTAAAAATTTCCGAGCTTTTTAGTGTTTTTGTAGAGTGAGAGATACGATAAATTTTACCATATCCTGATATTCCATGTTCAAAAACCTTGTTTCTTGTATTCTTTTTTAAAACTGTTTCATTTGAGTTAATATTATGTAGAAAATCAATAGTTGTATACCGAGTTAGATATATATATTTTATATCTCTGATATATTTTTTGTTTATATATAAAAATTAAAATATTTTTTTCTTCATTTTCCCACAAATTTTTATAATGTTTATAAAAACGAAATGTTCGTTTTTGAACATTGTTTATTCTGTGTTAAATGTAATATTTTAAGAATTTAAGCAATTTACTAGTTTTTTCTTGAAAAATTTAACTACTGTTTTGCGTCCTAACGAAAACTGATTTCTATGATTAAGTTCTCTTCTTTAAGTTTTATTTTATGATTTTCCAAAACAAGATTATTTATTATCATTTTTCCAAACAAGGTAAAAATTATGGAGCTGCTTCGTAGATATGAGTTAGTCACTTAATTGGAATGAATTAAGTTTTTGTTTGAAATAAATGCTTTACAAGGCTAGCGTTTAATTTTCATAACCAAAAATACAAACTGCATTTATTATGTATAATAATATTTTATTATGTTTAATAATGTTTTATTATGTATAATAATGTTTTATTATGTATAATAATAAAGCTTTTCCAGCATTTTTTTCCCTTGTCATTGCATAGTGATTATCAATAATTAAATATTGCATTGAACAATTGTAGAAGCTTCACTGGTATCTAAAATGACGCTTTGATCATACTGGTTTTAAGCTTGATTTTTATTTTACAGTCAAAGACCTTCTTGGAGGTAAGTAATAATGTTAAGATAATATTAATAATAACGACAAAAAACACACTAGAAATATTATCATCTCGTTGCTCTAAAGGAGAGATCTTCAACTAGTGACTCGCGAGCCAAGGTGGCCCGCTGATAGCATTGTAGTGGCCCGTTTTTGAATGAGTGCATGATACTGAGCCTTGAAAATAAAAAACGAAGAGTTGAGGAAGAGTGCGATTTTTTCGAGAAAAAAGGTCAAATCTTTATTTTTTGTTGAACATAAGTGTAAGGCAGTTTGCCTTATTTGCAACGACAATGTAGTGATACAAAGATTTGAGATATTTACTTTTTCATTAGATCGTAATTCGAACCTTAAGGAAAAAACATCCAATTGAACATCCAAACATCGAAAAAAACAATAGCAATTTCATTGCTATTGTTTTTTAAGCCAGTAGATTATTTAAACAAACTATGTAAAAAAATGTATTAAAACTACATTTCTTATAATGTGAAGAAATTTGAAGAGAGATTAAATATGTTTTCAAAGTGAGCTATAACAATATAATGTTACGTCAATATACGTTGTATATTGTTTAAGAAGAAAAATTGCTTCCTTTTCAAAACTTCTTGTTGTACAGTAGCATTATGCACATTCTTCTTACATTTTGTAATCCTCAGTTCAATTTTTCTTCGATTGCATTTGATTATTTTTTAAATCCAGCTATCCTTCCATTTCTCTGTAAATAACATATAAATAAAATGTGCTTACATAAATTTATAAACATTACACATATTCTAAACAAAATTAATTTTCTTTATGGATTTAAAAAGAAAATTAAAGAGAATGATGGTTCATTTAATTTAAAGCTGGTTCTGAGGAAAAATGAATTTTGCTGGAACTTAAAAACTTTTGCTTAAAAGTTGGCAGGTATGCATTAGCTACAAGCCCCACCGTGTAATAACTATCGTGGAGATGGAGTACCGGTTTCCCATGTTATTGATTTGTCTAAATTTAGTCATTATCAAAATGCAAAAATTGGCAACCATGATTCGCGTAAAAGAAATGACATAAACCGTTCTTTTCCTTTGATCTTGAATAATCCCTGTTAGAATTTTTATTTTAAAATTACAGTAAAATAACGGGCAGCAATTGGTTCCTCCAAATAACCGTAAAGTTTGCGGTAAGGAACATTTTTTACCTTTATGGCTCAGAAACCGTTTGCAACTACTATGGTTACGTAACCATGAATTAAAAAAATAATATTTTTTTAACCATTTATAACCAGCATGGTTTCAAAACTGTAAAAAATATTATTGGATGTTAGAGCAAACTTTTTTGTTAGATAATGGGCATTGTATAGTGTAGGGCATAATTTGGGGAGTGCAAGACATTGGAAACTCTTCGTTTTTCGTTGTTGTTGGAATGGAGGTCGGTTATGAGACTGGCTAATATATGTAACTAGGCTAATATATGTAACTCTCGGCTAATATATGTAACTAGGTGCAATGAACTAAATGGCTTCATTAGGTGGGCTTAATTGATGCTCTAAACTTCTGGTTGATTAACCGTATCTGTTTTTCTTTTTTTAATATTGTAAAATAACAGTAGAATAAATTGTTATTTAATCATTTTTTCTAAGAATTCTCAAACAGTTATGAATGGGAACAAACCATGGGAGTTGGTGAGAAAACAGAGGGTATAGCCTCCTAGTCTTTTAAAAGAATACAAAAATACGTCAAGTTATTTTTTAAATTATGGTAATGGGACATTTTAAAAATATAGCATTAAAAAATTCAAAATTTAAAATTTAATTGTTTATAAAAAACGAAAAATGACAAAACACAAACGAAAAAAAAAGTTGCTTGTAAAAGGCTTTTGATAACAATAGTTTGTAGATTGCGAAAAACTTGCATTTATTTCTTTTCTTCAGAAAGCATATTTTGCAGCCACCAGCATATTGAACTAAATTCGAAACATTTTTTAAAATCTACATTGGTAGAAAATTATACCTAGTTTAATACTTAAATCTTATAATTTAATCTACTTTTGTCTGTAAAATAATACAAAAGCAGACAAAATAATGACAAAATTAAAAATTTTTAATATAAGTATTTAATATAATTAATTAAAGTTTAAAATTAATCTAAGTCTAAATAACGTATATTACCTTCTGAAAATATCTTAAAAAAATTAACAGTTAATTAATAGTACAATTTTAACTTAAGTACATTTAAGTTAAAATTGTACTATTAAACTCTTTACAAAATTTTTCCAAAATTTTTTTATTTGTTATTTTTTTCTTTCTTTCTTTCTTTTTTGCAATTTTTAGTAACATTTATCCATTATACTCTGAATTTTAAATTTTTAACGTATTCAACTTTGAATACCTTAAAATTTTTTTTTGTTTTATAAATGTGCTTTCTATTAACAGCTCGTCAGGAAGCCGTTTAATATGGTAAGTACACTGTTAGTATTTTTATTCTAAAATTATGGTAAAATAAACATCCTGTCCATCTGAATCTGTCCACTCAATTAACCGTGAAATTTAAGGTAAAGGAATTTTTTTACGTTTATGGTTTTAAAACCGATTATAACTAGCATGGTTAAAAATACGAATACAAAACTATACGAATTCTAACCATTTACAACTAGTATGGTTTCAAAACCGTAAAAAAGAAATTAATACGATATTGGCGCTAGGCTTTTAGTTATGTAATAGGAATTGTAGTTATAGTGCTGCCATCTACGCTTGAAGGAAAGATTCGCATTCCTGGATCATAAATTTGGTGGTTTCAAGAAACTCCTCATGTGAAGAAAATTAAGGCAATATTTTGGTGTCGCCGCTGGGTTTTGAGATTGATTCTCTCGGTAATATTATGTACACAGCTGAAAGAAACTAAATGGGTTGGGCCTAGATGGAGCGATAAAGTTCTAGTTGTTTAACCATATTAGGTGAAAGCAGTTAATAAACGGTTTTTATGACAGTCTGAATACCATCTTATTTAAGGTTATTTGTCTGCTTTGCCTGAATGCTGTAAAAGAAAGTTATAACACAGGTTAGTTTGGTTTATAAATGTTTAAATTTGTATATAATTTTTAACATTAGATATATATCAGTATCAAAAGAGACACCTGTAGCAAAAAGCAAGGCAAATTTAAGGAAAACTAGAACTTTTAAAGAAAATTAATCTGCCCTTGTAAAATTGAGAGAAAGAAGACCCAAAAACTTCCAATAGTTAGCTCGAGAGTAAAATATCATTTTCAATTTTGTTTCTCTAAAATTTAAAATTATATTTTATTAGTCAGTGTACAAAAATTTACCAGGTGTAATTTTTACCAAAGATAATATTCCATAGTATTCAGGGCGTATTGTTAAATATTTTGTTGATTATAATTATTGTAATTGTTGATTATAATTATTGTACAATTATGTATTGTAATTAAATATATTGCTAAAAATTTATTCACATTTTTCTCCGTTGCCTAGCAAACTATGAATGTCTTTGCTCTCCGTTGATACTAGATCTTCTCCGTGTTTACCAAATAATTTGCAACACAAGAAGTTAGGTTTTCGCGAATCAGAAATGTGTCCTTTTCACTGGTAGATTAGTCGAAACGTAGTTATATTAACATTAACGCATACGTTAACGTTAATATAACAGATAGAGTATTCCTGTTGATATATGTAATTCAATTGCCAAACTAGAATTTTATTTCCACTGCTTTGTTATTCTAACTAAAATATAACCAGAAAAGCGTAAACATTATTATAGCATTTTTAAAATTTTAATTAAGCGATAAAATTAGTAAATGTCAGGAATTAAATTGAAATATCTTTAATTGTTAAAAATGGGTTGCTACAATATTTACAATTTGCTCGATTTTCTTGGTATTCTATCATTGAAGAAAAACGTCAGTATCCTTGGAATGATTTATCTATATGTGATGGAATAATCTTAAGAAATATTTTTTCAACAAATTAAAAATTCGAATTTCTTTTAGTATATCATTTTGTACTATTAAACAAGATTTATTAAAATTGACACCGGCATTGTGGGGGATCATCCTCCATAAAAATATGCTTTCTTTCTACATGCCATCACATTTTGTTGTCCAAACGTTTATTATAAGGTATTATCTGTTATTAAATTTTGTTTTATGAAGCAAATCAAAATTTGTGTAAAACCCCTTATTTTTTAAAAATTTTTTCGATCATTATCACCTTAGGAAATTACTTGAAACATTTTTGTTGCAACTTTTTTTATTCTTTTTTTATACGCAGCATAAAATAACTACTTTTTATAACAGTAATTATAGTATAACAGTAACATAACTACTTTTTATAACAGTAACCGTTTTATAACAGTAATTTTATAATTAATTTTAAAGTGCTTTAAAAATTTGTATAATTTTATTTTATTTCCTTGTTAAAATTATAGCAAAAACAATTTTTTTTTTATAAAGATGCTGATATTTTTATGAATATTCAAGCCAGATTTACGAAATTTTATTTAGTTAATACAAATAAGAACGTAAGTAATCGATTCAAGATGCAAGCTTGTGGATTGATTTTTGCCAAAGAGACTTAAAAAAATGCTTGTTTTTTTCGTAGTTTATTGTCGGTCCCACAAATCTCTGAAAGCTTTAAATCTTATAACCAAGTGTGAAAAATCGCATGTACTTCAAAAACTGAATGTATTTTTTTCATTATTGTTCGCTAGAGCGTGTGCATATATACATGCACATTGATATACATACACACACATATATATATTTTTTCTATTATTAATTAAATTTTCTTCCTATTAAGGGTTTCGTTAAATAAATTTTCCTAATAAATTTTAATTACTAGACTTTCCTCATAGATGGCAGCACTGACGTGTAATTTTCTTCATATTTTTTTTCCACCAAATATATTTTTAAAATTATTTTGTACGCTGTAAGAGTTTTTTTCTTTTCTTTTCTTCTCAGAGAATTTTTGTTAACTGTTAAATTAGGATATCTATTTTTAAGGCTCTACATCGAAAAGTTTGTTTTCTGCTTGTTCCTTTCATCTTAAACTCATTTTCAACTGCGTTTTTATTTTTTAGAGATAAAAATACGTTATAAAGAGTACTTTTTATCTTACGATAATTATTCTGCATTCAGAAATATCGCATTTATCGTAAAGGATATGTCCTGATGAAGACATTTACGTTTTCCCATTAAAAATTTTTCTCTTTTATTTTATTGTATTATTATTCCTTGTGTTTATATAACAGAAGAGTTGGCTTTACTCCTTTGAAGTAATTCTCACCGTCACAACCCTCCGATTTTCGACTGAGGCATCACTACGGAGCAAGGCATTAAAATCTCTTTTCCAGAACGGAGCGCTTGGTCTAACTAGTATTCTAGCATTAATTTTTTGACTTATTCCAAAACATATGTCCTTTTCTATGACGATTTTTCTTTGCTTTTCGAAGTGAATTACAAAAATTTAACAGTAGTAACGAAATACCAGTTTGCGGAACTTGTAAAAATTCTGATAGAAACAAAAAAAAAGAAAAAAGAAACATAATTTTTATAATAATANATTGATATATTGTGCTTTGGCTATATTGATACAATATCAGAAAGCACTCTTTTTTGTGGATATAATCGTGTGGGCTGATAAAAAGATTATATCTTTTATTTTCCGGATTTTTTAAAAAATCTTATCCTTTTTTTCTCGGTTGTTTGTTATTTTTTATTATTATTTGTCTGTAGTGCCATATGTCTGCAGTTTTCTTTTGTTTTATCTTCATTTTGAACTTATACTATTATTTATTTTTTCAGTTTTGAAATTGGAAAAGAAGAATTTCGTAATATTTAAGCTGCTGTGAAAAACTTGAAATAAATACAATGCATACATCATTTTGCATTAATGTTAAACCAATCTGAAATATAAATAAAAGAAATCAGTGGTTCACGAGGAACTGTTTACCAGATTCTGTAGATCAAGGACTGTGCTATTTAGTATTTATAAATTAAAACTTAATTATGTGTATTTTATAACTTCTGACAAATAAAGTTTTTTCTCATTCTATCTGAAGTAAGTGTGAATTATAAATTAAAAGTAGCAAGTTCATATGTAAGTTTTACATGAATAACATTAACACAAACTTTTATAAGTTTATTTAGAAGTTCACAAGAAGCTATTTAGAAGTTATCAAGTAATCCCACAAATCTTAAATAATACGAATGCCCGAAACTTCAAAATTGAAAACATTATACAAATCGACAATTATTGAGTTAATGAGAAATAAGCATTAACTTTTGTAGAGAAGAGTACTGTAAAAGTTTGCTCAGTTGCACTGAAATATTTTTATGTTTAATGTGTTTGTAGTGTCGTAACTCCATTGCGGCACGGGATAAGGCATTGTAGTGCTGCCATCTGTCGAGATAATTGAATGCATAATGTGTTTGTCTCCATGGTGTAATCATCAATGAAGCGATTCACGAAAAAAAATTCAGTACCCTTACAGGTTGATAGATCTAGGATCCTGTGTCTCTGTAATTGGATGTTCAAATCATCATGAGAAATATTCAAACAATGGTAAATTTTATATAATTCACCCTTATCGCTATTATTAACTTGCATGAAGCAGGTAACTAACTATCGTCAAATTTTATTTATGTTTATTGTGTTTGTAGTGTCGTAACTTCATTGCGGCACGGGATGAAGCATTGTAGTGCTGCCATCTGTCGAGATAGTCGTATAAATAATGTGTTTGTCTCCATGGTGTAATCATCAAGAAGCGATTCACAAAAAAAAATTTCAGTACCCTTACAGGTTGATTGATCTAGGATCTTGTGTCTCTGTAATTGGATGCTCAAACCACCATGAGAAATATTCAAACAATGGTAAATTTTATATAATTGACCCTTATCGCTATTATTAACTTGCATGAAGCAGGTAACTCACAGAATTTTTAAGCGTACAAGAAATGCTTCGTTGCATCTGGAGGAACTCAGTTCGTTGAGGGAAGAAAAAGATATCAAAATATACTGTTCATTGCCCTTTTGCAATAATTTTCTATTTTAAAATCAAAATCATTAATGCAATGGTTTATTCAGAAACTAACCCGCACAAATATCCCCGGCACATCTTTGAGATATCTCTTAGATTAAAAAAAACTTAAATAAACTGGATATTTCCAAATCCTGCAGAGATCTCTAAGATATCTGAATATTCATGAAATATCCGACAGATATCTAAGGGGAGCATCTGTGTGTTGTCTAACTGATATTTGGATATTGATATCTGCTGTATATCCGCCAGACATTTGGCAGATTTATATATGTGACTTATCCCAGAAATCCAACCCATTACATTGATATAGGGTATGGTCTTTTACTAGATATGAATTGTATATATTATCTGGATATTTGAGAAATATTTTCATTGGATATAAGATAGATATTTTAGCTCTTCAAAAACATGATTTTACTAAAACGAATGATCTAATATAAAGATTAAATTTATTATTTCCATCCCATAATTTTATGAATGAAATTAACTCGAACATTACAGAATGTGAAGTATAAATATGCTCTGATTTGATAATTTAAGTTTGCAAAAAAATTCTTCGATGACATATTTCATTTTCAACACATTATTTTTTGATTACATATTATTGTAAATTATGGATTATTTGTAAAAATTCAATTTGTGTAAAAATTTAAATTTTTACAAACAATTCATAATTTATAAATTAGAAAATATCAAGAGATTTGGAAATGTGAAACAAAGGGTGCTGATGATAAGAATTCTTCATATTGAATCTTCCTCAAAATTTTTCATAAAGTTGATTTTCTTTTTCAGTTAACAATATTTTACTTTATTTAAATTGTTGAAGGATTTTAGTAAACTTAGTGTACAGAGTAAGCATCAAAATATTTTTTATTTGCAAGGAAATATTTTATTATAAATCAAACAAAATTATGTAAATAATATTAGACTAGAGAGTTATTTATGGCCCTAATCGATTTATTTATAGTGGAATTTATCTGTAACAGCAATAATTTTTTTATAGTGTCTGACTATTTATATCATCAGTAATCGATTGTAGATCTGTATCTATTTAGCGTTTGCCTTTGTGTGTTTGGTAACTGAAAATTTGCTTACTGGTAAATCTGTAACATTCTATTATAAAATTTGTTGCACCTTCTACACGATAAAACACACTTTAGTTGAATAATATTATGCTTAGAAACTTAGAATTATATTTTTAGTAGAAGAAGTATAAGCTGGTTATTGTTTTTATTAATTTATTTTTATTTCATTATTTTTTNCTATACAATATCTCTTTTTATTAGTTTCATGCTTAAAAAAATTATACCTGATAATAGAAAGTGTTGATTTTAAATTAAATCTCGTGTAAATTTTATCCTTGTCAAAATATTTCAGATTTCTGCAAAACATTATTTTATCATAATATTGCGTTCCTAATATTTCTATTTAATTATTTATTTTTTTCAGTTTTGAAATTGGAAAAGAATAAGTTCGCAATATTTAAGCTGCTGTGAAATAAATACAGTGCATACACCATTTTGCACTAATGTTAAACCAATCTGCAATATAAATAAAAAGAAATCAGTGATTCACAATCAACTGTTTACCAGATTCTGTAGATCAAGGACTGTGCTATTTAGTATTTATAAATTAAAACTTAATTGTGTGTATTTCATAACTTCTGTCAAATAAAGTTTTTTCTTATTTTATCTGACGTAAGTGTGAATTATAAATTAAAAGTAACAAGTACATATGTAAGTTTTACATAAATAACATTAACGCTGACTTTTATAAGTTTATTTAGAAGTTGAATCCCACAAATCTTAAATAATAAGAATGCCCGAAACTTCAAAATTGAAAACATTATACAAATCGACAATTATTGAGTTAATGTGAAATAAGCATTAACTTTTGTAGAGAAGAGTACTGTAAAAGTTTGCTCAGTTGTACTGAAATATTTTTATGTTTAATGTGTTTGTAGTGTCGTAACTCCATTGCGGCACGGGATAAGGCATTGTAGTGCTGCCATCTGTCGAGATAGTTGAATGCATAATGTGTTTGTCTCCATGGTGTAATCATCAATGAAGCGATTCACGAAAAAAAAAAAAAAAAAACCAGGTTGATTGATCTAGGATCCTGTGTCTCTGTAATTGGATGTTCAAACCATCATGAGAAATATTCAAACAATGGTAAATTTTATATAATTGACCCTTATCGCTATTATTAACTTGCATGAAGCAGGTAACTAACTGTCGTCAAATTTTATTTATGTTTATTGTGTTTATAGTGTCGTAACTTCATTGCGGCACGGGATGAAGCATTGCAGTGCTGCCATCTGTCGAGATAGTTGTATAAATAATGTGTTTGTCTCCATGGTGTAATCATCAAGAAGCGATTCACAAAGTTTANAAACTAAAAAAAAAAAAAATAAATAAATAAAAATTCAGTACCCTTACAGGTTGATTGATCTAGGATCTTGTGTCTCTGTAATTGGATGTTCAAACCACCATGAGAAATATTTAAACAATGGTAAATTTTATATAATTGACCCTTATCGCTATTATTAATTTGCATGAAGCAGGTAACTCACAGAATTTTTAAGCGTACAAGAATCTGGAGGAACTCAGTTCGTTGGGGAAAAAAGATATCAAAATATACTGTTCATTGCCCTTTTGCAATAATTTTCTATTTTAAAATCAGAATCATTAATGCAATGGTTTATTCAGAAAAAAACCCACACAAATATCCCCGGCACATCTTTGAGATATCTCTTTGATAAANCTTTGAGATATCTCTTAGATTAAAAAAAACTTAAAAAAACTGGTTATTTCCAAATCCTGCAGAGATCTCTAAGATATCTGAATATTCATGAAATATCAGACAGAAATCTAGGGAGAGCATCTGTGTGGTGTCTAACAGATATTTGGATATTGCTATCTGCTGTATATCCACGAGACATTTGACAGATTTATGTGACTTATCACAGAAATCCAACACATTGCATTGATATCGTAATATTTAAGCTGCTGTGAAAAACTTGAAATAAATACAGTGCATACATCATTTTGCATTAATGTTAAACCAATCTGCAATATAAATAAAAGAAATCAGTGGCTATGATATGATATCTATGATATATAATCTACTAGATATGAATTGTATATATTATTTGGATATTTGAGAAATATTTTCATTGGATATAAGATAGATATTTTAGCTTTTCAAAAACGTGATTTTACTAAAACGAATTATCTAATATGAAGAGTAAATTTATGCTTTCCATCCCATAATTTTATGAATGAAATTAACTCGAACATTACAGAATGTAAAGTATAAATAAGCTCAGATTTGATAATTTAACTTTGCAAAAAAATTCTTTGATGTCATATTTTATTCTCAACATATTATTTTTTGATTACATATTATTATAAATTTTGGATTATTTGTAAAAATTCAATTTGTGTAAAAATTAAAAATTTTACAAATAATTCATAATTTATAAATTAGAAAATATCAAGAGTGCAAAGCAAAGTGGAAGTGTAAAACAAAAGGTGCTGATGATAAAAATTCTTCATATAGAATCTTCCTCAAATTTTTTCATATAGTTGATTTTCTTTTTTAATTAACAATATTTTATTTTATTTAAATTGTTGAAGTTTTTAGTAAACTTAGTGTACAGAGTAAGCATCAAAATATTTTTTATTTCCAAGGAAATATTTTATTATAAATCAAACAAAATTATGTAAATAATATAAGACTAGAGAGTTATTTATGACCCTAATCGATTTATTTATTGTACTACAAATTTATCTATAACTGCAATAATTTTTTTTATGGTGACTGACTATATAAATCATCAGTAATCGATTGTAAATCTGTATCTATTTAGTGTTTGCCTTTGTGTGTTTGGTAACTGACATTTTGCTTGCAGGTAAATCTGTAACATTCTATTATAAAATTTGTTGCACCTTCTACACGATAAAACACACTTTAGTTGAATAATATTATGCTTAGATATTATGCTTAGAATTATATTTTTAATAGAAGTATAAGCTGGTTATTATTTTTATTAATTTATTTTTATTTTATTATTTTTTGAAGCACAGAACAAACGGATATTGACGAAAAAAACAAAAGAAAGAAAGTTAAACAAAAGTAGTTGAATTTCCTTGACTTCGGTTAACCGAAGTTCCTAATACCAGAATTTGTAACAAAAATATTTTGCTTTCTTATTTTTAATCATAATGGCTTTACAAAAATTAAATATTAAATTTAGTATTAAGAAAGAAACTAAAACTAAAAAACCATTCTAACCAATTGTTAACCATTCTCAACAATTCAGAATCGTATTTGATTTAAAATATTTAATAAGAAATCGAGTAATAACCACATAATACTTCATAACACACATACATATTAAAAAAAAAAAACATTTGAACTTAAATGGAAAAAAACGATTGTCACAACGTGAAAATATGGAGTTTGTTTACATCAAATGTAAATTAAAAAATAAGTGAGTTCACCAATTAAAATATTATAAAATCAAAGTCTAAATTGAAAATAAAAATCATAATTGTTCGATATTTATACTAAGAAACAATTTACACTGCATGAAAAATTCTAATTTATAAAGCATTACATTTTTTTTTAAATCTATCAAATTTTAAGGTTTTGGTGGCAAAAACGGCCCTTAAATTAATAAAAGACACTCTCAAACTCAAAAAATTATTTTTCAGTTTATTAAAAATATAGAAAATAATATAAGTTTCATACAAATCCAAATATCATGAACGATACATTAATAAAGTAAGGTACATAAATATAAAACTTAAGAGAAAATAAAGCAAAACCTCTCCTATTTTGTTTTAAAAATCGAAATGTTCATGAAATCTTGAAATTGATGACACATTCTAAAATTCATTTCAAATCGGATTAAAGTTATGCTTTAATTTAATGTAAATTAAGTAATCTGGTAATTTTCTTTAAAAATATTCTTAATTAAAAAATGACAAATAAAAAAAAAAAAAAAAATATTTTTTTAAAAATTTAATGTAAATTAAATATTCTGTCACACGCAATAAATAAGATATATCACATCTATAATTGCAATAATATATTAAGTAGAAAATTGTCTTCCCCTTTTTTTATTGTATTTAATATCAGTGGAAACAAAAGTAATTCGAAATCAATGATTTTTTTATCATATATATGTAAGGGGTTATTCAAACTAAAGAATAGTTACGTTATCAATTGACTCACGCATCTATTCTCAATAAAAATGTTCAGTGATAAATTGCATCAGAATGTAGCCAAACATCTACATTTATTTACAGCATTTTACACAAGCAATTTACCTCCGAAGTTATTTATTACCTAAGATTGAGCCTATTAGAGTTCCCAAACGTGCAGCATAAGGAAATTACAGTTTAAATAAAATAAATACTATATACAGCTAAGGCAGACTAACAGGTGATATGTGACGCTTTAAGCATCCAAACGCCATAAAATTATTACAGTTATATGAAATTTATCGATTTGAGCATTAATCGAACTCGCATTCATCTTGTAAACTCATCATTTTCGCTTGATTAACTTTTTTATGACGAATACTGCCAATCAGACGATTCTGAAGCTGAAATATTTACTTTTTTCAAAGCTTTCTTCATAATCTGAAAAAAATACCTACCCTGTATAAGTCTTTTTAAACGTATCAAACGAGCATTTTGGACGAAAAGGCTTATAAATGCAGGGTGTCTTAAAAGTCACTTAAAAAGGAATTTTGATAGAAAACACAGGTTTTCATTTTAAAATTTTTATTTACTTTATTGTTTCATAAAATATGTAGTTTGTCTACGGAATAAGTTTTGCTGTTTCAATGAATGTGTCACACTAATGTGATTGAATCTCGTTGATGCGATATATCGTATTACAATGAATCAAATTTGATTCATATAAACCTTTTCTAAAAGCCGTATCTAAGTACAAAACCCGTATCTAAGTACAAACACTTTTTACATAGAAGCAATAAAATGAGATCTATTTATATAGAACGCATTTGACATTAACATGAAGAGCCTATTTCAGCTTACTGAACACATTTGTCTTTTCTCTGGAATGAAAAGTACTTCTGATCTTTTCCAATCTCTTCAGCATCTTCTATGGTTTGGGGAAGGTTTTCATTAAGAGTTTCTGGTAAAAATGATGCTACTATACCTATTATAAAGCATGTTAAACTAATAATCACAAAAGGAAGAGCTTTCCCATACACATTCTGAAAATAAAAATAAACCAAATATATTCAGTGAAAAATCAAATTTTTTTAAAAGCAAAAGAGATAGTTACTAATTGCACAGACTTTATCTCATACTTTTCTTACTAAGAGATGTCTATTAGATGCATCGCAATGAAAAACGATTAAGAAATATGCAAAGTAATTAAAGAAAATCAAATTCCTTAAAATGCATGCTCTATATTTATATTAAATAAATTTATTTAAACGTAAAATATATTTATTAATTATACGCTAGATACAATTTATGTCAATAAAGATATATTTATCGTTTCACTACACTGTTAGAATTTTTCTACTGAAACTACGGTAAACTAACAGGCAGCAGTCAATATACCCGATTAACTGTAAAGTTTATGACTAGGAACATTTATTTATCTTCACGGTTTCGAAACCGTTTACAACAAGTATAAATTTAAAAACCGTGAATACAAAACTTTACGGTTTTAGAACCATTTACAACGAGCATAGTAATAAAACTTAAACGGATCATAAAATCATAAAAATAAAACTTAAATGGATATGATATTTTCGTATTCTAATAGTCTAGGGTCACCAATTGAAGAGTGCAGGATTTCAGTTCAGTTTGTCGTAAGATGACCAATCAGCTCTCTCAGCTACATTATGTACCCAGCTACATAGAACAAAATGGCTAAAAAAGAATCATTAAACGTTTTTTTTTCACATTTGGCTGTTTGAATATCATATTTTTTATGATTATTTTATTGTTTTGGCTGAACATGGAAAAATAGCAATTAAATAAATTGCTATTTAACCATTTTTACTGAGAAACTTCTAACAGTGTAAGATATCAATATCCTCACTATTTTTGTACCAGGTAGTTCAATCAATACGTGAAGTCAAGCATGAAAAATTGATATTTAATTCTGCCTACAAACAGTTTTGAACCTTTTTCTAATAAGTGAAGTAGCAATAGATCGACAATGAGTTTTTAATTCTGGAATCAGATATAAATGCCTGTTTACGAAAATGGACACAGCTAAAAATGCATGAGTTTTTAAGAAAATGGACTCAGCACAAAATGCGTTTATTCGAAAATGGACATAGCCTCTGATTCAGTTTTTCTACCATTTATTATAAGGATCAGGGAACTGGCCTTGCATCAGAAATGCTCTGGGTTTAAATCCCGGGCAAGACATGGATGCTCTTTCATTCTCTGTACTATCTGTTGTTAATGTTGGAGGAACGTTGACCCACCAAATATAGTAGCCTTGAAAGAGTGGCCAACAAATCCGCCCTATAAAGGCCACACAGGTGGTCAATGGAAATAAAATACAAAAATTTATTTTATTAGTTTTGTTCTTTTATAAAAAATGGGCCATTGAATCCAAATAAATTTGTCATGTGGTATCGTCTATTTTCATAAATCAATTAGTATATTAGTCTTATGGTTTGATAAATTAGTCTTTCTTTAAGAAAAAAAGACTTTAAAATCAGCAGTTGCTTTTACAGGGTTACAGCGGATGATAAAAATTTATCACAATAGTACGGGATTCATTTTACAACTCACTTCATTCTTATTGTTTCCTTTATTGTTAGTGTTCTGAATACGCAGACACTGCGTGAATTATTACATCTGTAACATATTTAAGCATCCCAACCACGAAGTCCGGAGCTTTGCATCGTAATGATTTTGCTTCGTGTTTAAGTGAGAAAGGGGAACAAAGCACGTAATATCTCGTTAAGTTGTTAAAATCGGGTTGAAAACTGAAATTCAAATTTTTTGATGCGTCTATTTTCCAAAACACCCATTTTGTGCTGTATCACAATTTAACTCGATCGAAACTCATCAACGAAATGTACAATAAAACAAGTGATGAGTTTTAGCCTATATACTGGATGCATCTAAACTTACACTTTTACAATTTTAGGAATAAGTTGGACCATGACCATGTTGGACCATGTGCAAAAATTTCTGTGACATTAATATTGTCCCAACTTAAATCAATTCAACGATGCTATAGTTTAACTCCGCTTACATCTAACATTAACTATTTAACCTTTTATTAAGATTTTAGCTATTTTGAAAGGCATTATGGTTCAAAGCACCGATATTATGTTGAACCAATTTTTCTGAGAGTGAATGATTATTTTAAAAATTAAAGATAATTACAACATTACAAGATTGTAACAGCATTATTACAACATTTAAAACGTCAAATAACGTATAATATTTTAAAATTTCAATGAAGATATGCAGCATCAGTTTTACTGATTTTGAAAATTAAAATAATCTTCAGATATGGTCGATTATCTGTTAGACAGATACTAATGAAAAGTGACCTGAAATTTATAACCATTCAATAGCGAAAATACATAAGCGTGACCATGCGTAACACCTATCTTATGTAACAGTGGAACCGAATATAACGAAAAAATTTCCTTACAAGGGATGGTGTTTCTTATAACGTACATGGCAGGTAAAGAGATAATGTAACGATAAGTCGCATTTGTTAATGAAGGCTAATTTTAGGTGCTGCGTATTTGTCTGAAAAAGATTGCCAGGCATGCTCGATAAGATTTATGTCTAGAGATCATGTAGTCTAAAACATCGGACGAAAAATTTTACTTTTTACTAAACACATCGAGAAGGTGAGCTTTATGTGGCTGTGCATTGTTTTTCATTAAAATGAAAAATCGTCCAATCACATCCTTGAAAAGACAAACATAAGACTCAAAGACCTTACCCTGAGCCTTTTTAAAAGAAATGAATTGCGGAAATTCATCACGAAGTCTGCGCGGAATATTAAGAAGAAGCTATACCTCGGACGAAACTCTTCTTGATGAATGCTCTTTTACATGAATGCGTAATTTAAAATCTAAAGTATAGAAGAAAAAGAATTCAGATAAACCAAAAGTAAGACGTGGCATTTCCATGACTTTAATTTATAAGCTATGAAAATATTAACAAACTGGGGCGTTAAATACTTAGAATTACGCAGTGGCGAAGTAATCCTACTATAACTTATTGGCACTTTTATATTTTGAAAAAAAATATATATGAATGAAAAAGGGTGAAATTAAGTAGTTAAGAAATAGTTAAAATAAATAAAAATATTTTTAATCCTCATCTAATTTCGTACTCAATCTGTTTTTCTAATCATGTAATTCTCATGTGTTGTAATGTGATTTTGAACAACATTTAAAAAAAAATTATTTTGTAATATTTCGTTTGTAATTGTTGTCTATTAAACTCCTATAAAATACTTATCCTACAGACCCAAACAATAAAAGCATATAATTGCCTTTACTTATTTGCTGGAAAGCAAATATAGTATGAAAGTCATACACATATTTCGCATTTTTCTACGATTACCTTTAAATGTTAATAATTTTGATTGAAATAATATCAATACATATCCGTATTTCTAACTTTGAATTTATTTAACTATCATTTTAATTTAGTTGCAATAGTTTTCAGAATTATACTTCTGATTTTACTGTTCCTCTTCTTAAGTGACGCTTTCCTTTAGCGAACATATTTATCTACCACTTTACTGAAATTTCCAGGAATTAAAACTACGCACAAAAGTAAAATATGTCGTACCATAAACAATTATTTCTGCTTTAATTACTAAGAAACTGATAAAATACATGAATTTCAAAAACTACATAGATGAATAGTTTCACGGTTGCTATTATTCTTATAATGGCTTGACAAACATAAATCAATTTTACCTGGCACTGAATACCCGTCAAAATTGGCCGGGACCGAATACCCAGTATACCTGGTCTTGAGACTAAACACCGAGTCCGGGTGCCTGGTATCAAGGAGTAATTTTCTGTCCTGTCCGGATAATGAAAATCTGGCCGGATAGGCCAGGTATCCTGTACATCTGTACATGAGAATGAAGATTGCTCATTGAGATGAGTTTCTAAGAAATAAGCTTTGCTACCGCCATCTGGTTGGAATAATCAACAGTATTTGTTTTAATTTAATATTGATTAATTTAATAATTTTGTTTGAAATAGATGGTGGTTAATAGTAACAGTTTCATTTAGATATTCACATAGTGTTACCAAAAATTACTGGCATATAGAACAAGACAAAGACAAGCTTAACTCATTACTGTTCTAATCGAAAGCTTTAGGGAATTTATACTTCCAAGGAGGACACGTTCCCCCAAGGAAGCGAGCCAGGTTTGAATCCCAGAGATGGCTGGTCAATAAAAATTCTGCACCAGGCTCGCATCGACCTCAATGCTGACATAAAATATTCTCAGTGGCAGATGGATTATGGGTTAGAGTCCCCTTGCCATTAGGCTATAACCTTGGGAGTTTTTCGTGGTTTTGTTCCTCATGTAAGGCAAATGCTAGTTAGTTCCATCAAAAAAAGTCCTCCACGAAGGCAAATTTCTTTCAATACTTGATCCAGGAGTTCCTTTATCTTCTGGATTAAGTTCAAAATTATAAATATGCGAAATTGAACATTGATTGTCGTAAACTCAAAATTAGGTAAACTGTTCAACGATAGTTGTGAAATAAAAATTCTTAGCCATGATTTTTAATAGTTAAATGTTAAATATTTGCAAATCGTTAAATGTTAAATACCTCAGTCAAATACCGCAATAATTTTCAATTCATATTTTGATGCAGAATTTTCTGTTTCTTCGCTCACTATTTTATTATCAGTCTTTATTTATCGCCATCAGTATCTGTTTATTTCTATATTTATTGGGCGAGAAAAGGTAATCCTTTGCCTTCATTAGTCAGGTCACTAAGGATACTAACATTGAAAAGAGATTTTTTTTTAAAAAAAAGCTTCAATTCTTTTACATAAAGTTAATCTTTTGAATTATTTAAGTTTTTAACAGTGGATTAAGTAAATTTATATAATCCGCTGATTATTGTGAAGAATTTAGTGTGATATTAAAAGTATCGCTAGGTATTCTCTTTTCAGAATCTGTCCACTACATTCGTTCTGTAAATCAGAAAAAATTATTCTCCTTATTTAAAAGTAGAAATATTTGTGTTCAATCTAAAAAAAAAATTTAAGTGAATGTTTAAAACAAATGTTTTTTTTCTTAGTTTAAAAGTACTTATCAGAGTTTTTTTTATTCGAAGTATTAAAATAAGAAAGCATAAAATTAAATTAAAGTACAAAATTACTTACCAGTTGAATTACGTAAGGTTGAAAAACTGAAAGTCCGATTGATATAGATTTTGCTAAACCCATTGCAAAAGATCTTGAAACAGTAGGAAATAGTTCACATATTTGTTGGTCTGTTACCATGAATAGTCCCGCCACAATAAATTTAGCAGCTACTGAACTCACAGTGTCACTGTATGGTAAACCTATGATATTTCAATAAAAAGAGGTTATTTTTTTATCTATTTGTAAATACTGTAAATTATAATTTTCATCATAGTTTAAGTGTTTAAAACTGAAATGAAAACTGTTGTTCGGTTTATAAATTGTAGTTTAATGTAGCTTGATTTTATTGAAAGTTAATGCATTTGAAGATGGGTATTGTTAAAAATTTAGCTAATACTGACGGCAATCATGCTTATGCAAGCTTGTGGTGACATACGCAAAATAATAATCATAATATTTTTTGTCAATGTCGCAATGTTTTATTAAAAAACTTTAACCTCCTCAAGGAATTTATGATTCAAGTTTATAATCTAGATTTGAGAATTTATACTTGTTCGTGAAATCGAGTAATAACGTATTTATTTTCAAAAGCTACAATTATGTAGAGGTTAAATAATTTCTATTCCATCTCTATATTACTTAAGAAACCTTAATACTTGGTAAATATATTAATATCTTAGGAACCTGTTACCATAGTACCTATTATCACTTTAAAAGTAGCACCGATTACAATGATTAATTAAGCGTCAATAATATGTCCTTTGTATTGCAAGTGTATGACTCTTTGAAACGAAATGTTATTATTAAATCTTAACTCTTACGAATTCATATTATGAAAACAGAAACCGCTACAGCAATGTTTGAACCAAGTGTCAATTCCACGGGATAGAAAATCTGGTCATGAGCCATTCGCTGCAGATAGTGATTCACTCCATGAAAAAAAGTAGAAAATGCGAATAAATAAATTTGGAAATTTAATATTAAATTTCTAATGTAATTGAGTATTTAATAAACATTTTTTGTTGCTTAGAAATGTTTTTTTTTATTATTTGGGTGATTTATTATAAATATAAAAGTGTATGATAGAACTAAGTGCTTTGGTGCGTAATTTGGTATATTTCCAAAAGTGGGGATAATCGATTTATGCAGTGAACGATTCCTATAAAACTGAACAGAATGTTTGTATTTTCCCTTAATAAATCCGCCATTCTAAACAGCTGAACACTAGATTTAATGTACAGAAAGTTATAAAAAAATATCCTGAATAAGTGTTATCCTAAATAAACCATTTAATGTTCGATTTCTGACTAACTAAGATTAAATATTTATGGTTCAAAAACGTAACCTCGAATATGGTAAATAATTTTGCCAGGTTAATTAAATTTTGAAATTAGTCACAAAAAACCTCTTTTTTCTGAGGTAATGTGTTTTTTTCGACAAATTTGGATTTTAGAATCCTCCATTTTCCTACTACAACTTCCACAATTTTTTAGTAAAAATAAAGGAGGGTAGCCGTAATCTGAAAAATATGGTCACTAAAATATCAAAAGGTATTTAGCTCAACTTTTTCAAGTTTTGTAGTATCTCGGAAACTTTTTAAACAAATCACTAAAAGAAAAATGAGTGCACACAATTTTGAGATTTATTAGTCGGAAAATAGTCCTCCTTCAGGATAACAGAATTAATCTGTATCTTAAGAATAATAATGTAAGGCCCCTTAATATTAAACTAACACTTTTGTGTTCCATCCTATTTTGGGAATATTTTAAGAAAATCAAATAATTAGTGGACACTATTTCGTGATCCATTAGTCTAAATATATTCTCACATCAGGGTAACAAAATCAATCATTAATCTCATGTCTTGTATGTTACATAAACATGAATGCAAATAAATCAGTATATTTAAAATATTTACCTGTAATTGGTAGTGCACAAGCTATTCCTCCAATTATGTAACTTCCAACTGCACTCCATCGGCGACCAATGCGCTCCATTGTAAACCATAGTAAAAAAGTCCCTGGTGCTTCAGCAATTGATAGGAGGAAAAAATTGAAGAACTCATTACCTTCTAAATTGGTTATATTGTAATGGATAATGCAATATATAGTGTGATTTGCAAAGCTGTAAAGGATTAAAAAATATTTTAATTTGTTTCTATTGATCGAAATATGAAATAATTAAGTATTTAAAAATTTCATTTTAACAGCAATGTAAAATGCCATTGAAATAGATGAGAGTAAATTTGAAACTACAAATTCTCAAACAAACAATCGCTGAATTGGATACTTATTTCGTTGGGCTATAATGGTATTTTCTGAAAATATTTCTGCAAGATTGTACTATACATTTATGTTAAAATAATATGCTTATTCAAAAAGTATATTTTTGGTTGACATTTTAGCAGTAATTCCAAACCAACCAATTATTTTCCAGTTATTTGCTTATGTTTATACGGAAAACAGTGATTTCGAAATTTTTTTTTAAAATTTTATTTGCAAAATGCACACAATATACCTATATTCAAGCGGCTACAAAAATTCAAAATTTTAGACTCAATTTTCAGGATTTCATTTAGAAGAGAAAATAAATTTTTAGGAGCCCGAAAGCCAAAAATATTCAGACGATTTAATTAGATTTGTTGTTCTGACTCAAAAATTGTTTTGTTTCAAAATACTTTATTTCATAATACAACACACAGAATAATGGAGCTATTTACATAATATATTATTTACAAGTTTGTTGGATGCATAATCGTACATCATAAAGATGAAAATCGTATAAAATTCTCTTAAAACGTATTGTATCGTAGATTCTCTTACTTGAGTATTGAGTAAAGTGCGGCGTGCTCTCTGCTTTCGCTTATAGTACAGCGTTCTCTTACTTAATATTATAAACATAAAAAAGAACATAAAATATGAATGCCAGATTCACAAACTCAAAATATAATGTAATGCAAAATTAACTAAAAGAAAACATGACGGAAATTATAAACTTAATGTAAGTGGCAACATTAGTACACTATTGTTCATGTGCTTAGGTAAACTTTTATATATAAATATTGAATTTCTATAACTCTGTTCTTTATTCCCAAAACGATAAGTAAGGTTGCCAAAGAAATGATCTGCATTTCTCAAAATTCGATGATAATCTAAATGCACAATTTCGGTTTTGATATATGAGTCAAGTACCCTTTATTTAAACACAATCACATCATTTCATCTAAAAGACAGACAAAACGTTCAAACAACGTTGAACATCGTAATTATTACTGAACAAATTATCGATAACAATAAAACGAAGAGTTACTGCATGTGTGTCTCTCTCTTATAACTCCAGCACCGCTTGTGCCAGCGTCAATTAATTGGACAGTGAGTGAAAGGGGCAATTTCTGCCCCCGAACTTAAAACTCAAACAATAATTTCAGCTTTATCATTCGGTGGAAAGCTTTGAAAATTGGAATTTTTTTCATTGGTTTAGACCTATCCATTGATAAAAATTAAACTGCAGAGGATACTGTTTTTTCAAATATTTCAGATATAACATCAATGGCGTTTTCTAACTTATGGCTCTAATTTTTAGAAAAAGCAGTTCCTCAATATTTAATTATTTTTTGTTTCTTATGCCGGAAAATTCAATAATCAGTGAAACATGGTAGCATAGGTGGACTATGTAATAAAATTAGCATTACTAAAGTTGTCTGAAGCCACGATTTATTTTGTTTATCGTTATGCTTTTAAAGGGGTGTTTCTATAAAACTAAATAATTTAAAATAAACAATTTTTGAAACAAAAAAATAAGTTATTTGCTAAAAAGAATATGGAAAAGTATTACTTATTCGCTTAAGAAAGATATTAAAAACAGCCAATGATGCTATGCATGTTAATTATCTCCAAAACGTAATGATTTACACCAATGATGCTTAGTTAATTTTGGTAATAAGCATGGCTGGTATTATGGTAATAGATGTAGTTTTAATTGGAGACAAATATCATACCGCATATAAGAATCTAATAATGCTGCCGCATTCTTTCATTCTCGTCTGTATGCTGGCCGGAAAATCACGGGGTAGGGTCCAGTTTTTCCATATTCATTTTCATATTGTTTTGGTAGACATCAGAATTAAATTAAAAAAGTCATAAAAGGTATTATTTTTCTATAAATATTTTTGTATATCTGTAGTTATTTTCCTACATTGCTATTACACTTTTAATTCAAGAGGTTAAAACTAAAAGAATTGTTGTTTTTTAAAATTATTATTATAATGCAATTCTGCAATTTAATAGAACGTTATTTTGAAAGGTGGTTTAATCTAATTAACCATTTTGCAATTATTATTTTTGTGAAAATAACATTAATAAACTCTTATGAATTTCAGTTACAGAGATCTGTTAAATGATTTAGAACTTAACAATCAGCTTCATGCACAATGAGATGCAAGCAAAAATAATATTTTATATATCCGCCTAATTAGTAAGCGAAAATATTAAGTTACGGTTGTGAATTTATCAAACCTGTTTGAACAATATAATGTTGCATAATGCTATAACTATATGAATGTTATTTTAAAAATTATTACTAAGAAAAATTACTTCTGTTCACAAATAGATCTAAATATTTATAATACTAACAAATAATAATATTTGAACTTGGGAAGTGGAGGCACAAGCGTAAGGAAGCAGAATTCCTTTTAGTACATCCATGCTAAGTGAATAGTTAAGTAAACTTTAGTAGAAAAACTCTTTTCTGCCAAGAAACTACAATTATTACGAAGAAATGATCAAGGTTGGTGAGTGGTAGTAAACAGAAGGCTTAGCCCTTTTGTACAAATATAAGCATTTTATTGGTATACAATATACACAGTTTTTATATTGATATATTTGATACCTATTAAAATTACAATTATGCTGTGCTGTATTAGGAAAAAGTTTTTACGGTACCTCGAAAAGTACCGTAAAAAAATCCTTTGATTGTAGTAAATTTTGATCATCAGTTTGCCTCGAGCATCATACGTCAAGAAACTGAAAATATTTAACCTTTATTTTGATGGAATGGCTTACATAAATCTAAGTTTCGCTTAATCTAAGAAAGTAAAGACACCGGGAAGGACAAAATATAAAGTAATGTTGTTGTTGTTGACGTACGCCTGTTTAGGCAGAGGGGGTGCGATTGTTTTTGTTTTCCAGTGGTGCCATCTATGGCCAAGAATTCAACTTCTGCCACACCATACATCGCACCCGTTTATAGGGCGGACACGTTCATACATCCATTCATTCATCCACAGATCGTAATTTTGACCTGAATCAGAGAACGATCGATCTCCTATCCAGTACCCCCAGAGGTATTAATTTGTTATGGGAACACAGAGGACTTTTGCTACTCGACTGATTTAACGTGCATTACTACACGGGGAGTCTTCGGCAGGCGGGGTTCGAACCCACGAACTCTCGGGCATGGGCCCAGTGCCCTACCGACTAGGCTATCCCTGCCCTATGTAAAGTAATAAATAAAATTATTCGAAATATTTTATTTTTTTCTTTGTGTTGGTATATACTTTTCAGTTTTGAGAAGGAATTCTTTATGATGTTAATTACTGAATTATTGTTTTTTTTTTTAATATTTATATACTTCGTACGAAGAACGGGTATTCAGCTAGTTTCGAAATGAAATAACCTGAAATAGAAAGACTTCTTAACGTTCAAAATGCATTTACTAAGGTGAAGTCTCGTGACTTCGTAATTGTGACACTAGGAATGATTTCTTTTCTTGTTTATTTTCTTTTCTCATAAATTTTATCTAAAATATTGCAAAAATTGTCACGTACCAACTACCTGTAAGAATAAGAAAATGTTTTCGCAAACGAGGTCGATTTATCAAGGCATAAAAGCTTCGTTCTTCTTCCTTTTTTTCTCGATCAATTTTGTCACCCATGTCCTAAAATAATTTCAAATATTATATTCATATTTATAGAATTAAAAATACATAACTGAATAACATCAGCTATGATTTTCTGCAAGTCTCCACATGCTTGGAAGACAGGAATTTGTCATTCATGTTATCTAACCTATTTGCCTTACATGCAACCGACTATGCTAATTACCTAACATGTTTGATTTCCACGAAATTTTTAGTTATGCTGCTTTTTATATTAAGTTGCCTTAGTTTTGATACAATAGATACAGACTTAAATCTAAGTAAATTTTAATCAGTAGTAATATATATTCATGCAACATAACAATAAACAATATCATGTTGATATTATTTTATCAAGGTGTAACTTTCAACTATAATAAGCATTATATTGTTTGGAATAGTGTTCAGAATTCAAAACTATAATTAAAAGTTTTTTTAAACACAATTAAAGTAAAATAAGTTTTTTCATTAATATAATTCTCAACTTGATCTTGATAATTTCTTTTATTTAATTAGTTATATGTAATTTAGTTTGCTATATAATGCGGTCCACAGGTATGAGAAAATTAAAAATTCTTCTTACACTGAAGAAAATTCCTGATTAAATTACGGTAAAAAAGTATTGTCACTCACATTGCTAGCATTTTTTACCGTAAAATATATTTTTACCGGAACATGTATAGAACAAGAAATCTGACATACCGTAATTTGTACAGTAATAATTACGAATTATAATCACTAATTAAATAAATATTACTGTAAAAATTACGGTATAATATTTTGTGTTAAAAATGGATTTTACAGAAAATGATACACCCATTCACTTGAAAAACGAGCTTTTGAAAAGCTGATATTTTGTTTTGTTATTATAACTAAATTGAAATCTTGGAGTGATTAATTGAATTGAATTGAACTTAACCTATCATTACTTAAAAAATTAAATAAACTATTTTAAATATTCAAAAATAAGTTTGTATTTGTATTTGAAAATTTTTAGGCTTTATTTATGTAATTGAAAATCTGTTTTAAAGCTTGGATATACCATTTAATTTGTGACTTTAAAACCATTATGCATTGTTTTGAGGGAACAAAATGCAGGAATACTAGTTTGGAATATTAAATATGTAAGCCATAATTGACGCTCCTAGATAAATGACGTGTTATTGGAGACAGGCTCCTTATCTTTACACATTTTTCAATTTTATGGGTTTTTTCTATGATTCACGGAATATTTTTTTTAACGGCAGGTACTGAACTCTCGCTCTTTGATTCGGAAGATGCCGGAAGCGTTGCTCCTTAACGTTACCCGGTGGGCGCCAGTGAACCTCAGCCACGGACGCGAGCAACATTACCCACGCCGCATTGCGACAGGGTGGTATAGGGTGGGCGATTTCACGCAGAAGAGGACAACCCTAAAAGAGAAACATCCATGTCCTAAGCGGGATTTGAACCCGCAACAATTTTCTTCGCAGCCTTTCACGATCACGGCTCGTTCACCTGGCAGGCATTCACGGAATATTGTTCTTCTGTTAAGCAATTACAAGGCATTCACGCATTTGATTGTAAGCGAAAAAACACAGTCTTTCAGAATATAGAATTTGTTTCCAATTGAAAATTTGTTTCCAATAGTTTAGGCAGGAGAACAGTTGAAAGTATGGAAGCCTTAGTGTTAATTTCACCTATAGCATATTCTTCCTATTTAGATTAGAAATTTTAACAGCATAGCAGTATGTCATGTAATATTTCATAACTGTATATTAAATAGTTATAAACTACATCATAAAAAAGGTATTACCTGCAATTTTTTCAGCAAAGAATTTGGATTAGGATTAAAGCCGTTTATTTCAGCGATTTTCAGAATGACGTCTCTAGCTTCATCATATCTTTTTTGTGATATCAACCATCTCGGGGATTCTGAAACAACACTTTTAAATGCGATATGTTAAAAAAGATATTAAAAGCAATCGTTTTAGAATATATTAAGAAAAATAATGTAGGTCGTTTTTTGTTAGTTCTCTAAATTATTTCTTAGTTAGCGCATATGACGACAAAGAAATTTTAAATGTATCAGTGGTACTATTTTATGCCTTTGATGTTTGCTTACAACTCATCAAAATTTAAGAACCCTTTTTTGAAAACTAAGTTTATTTTTTTCTTGCAATTTATTTATTGTTTTCAACAGATTTACAAATTTATGAAGTATGGTTGAAACTACCAGATTATGTTTCTGGCTCTAAAGGAACATCAAAAACGTCGGCAATTTTTGCCGAAGCTTTATGGTAATAATTTCGGCAAAATTAACAAAAAATTATGGTTTTATAACATGCGTCAAGGTTTGGTATATCGATCAAAGTTTGGTAGTTTTATTATGGTATTTTAGAGTATCGCATAAAAATAATTTATTCGTTTAAATTTACTTTTGAGTTTTGTGCTTTTTACACGTGTGGTTATGAGAACTACAATTTTGAAAACCAGAATTTCCAATAAATCGTTACCAAATGATCCGAAAAATTAACAAAATAATGAAAAAAATTACTAAGTGAATGGTTTAAATAACCAGCATTTTGGTTTTATTATCGGAGTTAAGATTTTTTTTTAACCAGAGATTGCATTAATATACAATACAGTCATTTTATAAGAATTTTTTTTTCTCCTTGTGTAATTTGTAGTATTTGTTCCTTGTCTGTTTTCTGTTTACTAAATTCATCGACTTATAAAATAACTTACTTCCAATAAATTAAAACCATTGATCCCACAGAAGAAATGATCCAACAAAAAATACGCCAGTTTCTGCTTACATACACTATTGCGGGCAGAATACACATGCCAACGACCCAACTAAAATTCCATATATAGCTGGTTCTTGTACGCTTCTCTGGAGGTATCAATTCCATTGCTAAAATAAGAAATGGAACTTTGCAAGATATGATCATATTATTCTTCAGAAATAATTATATCATAATAATTATACAAGATGTATCATATTCTCTTCTCGGGGTTCTTCTAACCTCGTACCTTTCCTTCAGCTTGATGCAAAATACTTGTTAGATTATTTTTTTAGGAGTTATCATGCATTCTACCTCTTACGATATACAGAATAAAATTGATCGGAAAAAACAAACAAATTTTTGAATTTCAGGACACTTCAGTGCGGTGAAATTGTATTGATTTTTTTAAAGTAGGATATTTCTCACTTACGCAACATAGTTAAAATTAATAAAATCTCGAGAAAATCATGTTTCTTTGAAAAAAGTTTAAGTAGGCTAAAACCTTTTGAAATAAACACGCTTTTATTTCTTGTGCTGGTTTGATGGTTTTAATATCCTAAAAAAATAATTCAGATGAGTAATTTTTATTTTTACATTCGCTCGAAACATTTTAGAAAAATATAAGTTTACTGATTTTTTGGAATATTCTTTATCTCTTTGCTCGTTATGTTAGATACGTACAACTCTGGAACTTAACATTTGCAGATGGTTGCACTTTTGTTTCACCTAATTGTGTTGATTTTTAAAGTAGAATATTTTCCACTTACGCAACATAGTTAAAATTAATAAAATCTTGAAAAAATCATGTTTCTTTGAAAAAAGTTTAAGATGGCTAAAACCTTTTGAAATAAACACGCTTTTATTTCTTGTGCTGGTTTGATGGTTTTAATATCCTAAAAGAATAAATTCAAATCAATAATTTTTATTTTTACATTCGCTCAACATTTTAGAAAAATATACATAAGTTTACTGATTTTTTGGAATATTCTTTATCTCTTTGCTCCTTATGTTAGATACGTACAACTTAACATTTGCTGATGGTTGCATTTGAGTTTCAGCTAATTCTTAACCAGCCAGAAAATGTTTAATTTATTTCTGCATTACAAAGCTGTTACGATACAAAGATTTTCAAAGGAGTAGGATCCTTTGGCTTATCGCATTGTTATGGTTCTTTTTTTAAAGACATCAACTACGTCCAAATTAAAGATTTTTTATAGGGTGATGAGATTGTCTGCCATCTCTTGTACATAACATTTTCTGAGAATTGTGGTACACCTTGTATATACAGATTAAATTACTATTTATTTGAATATACCTAATATGTAAGGAAGGATTAAAATCGGCGGATAAATGAAGCCATGAATCGCTCTCAGAACGGCAAATGTAGTGAAGTCTTGGATAAATGGGCAAATGACATTGACAGCTACTGAAAGCAGTACTATTGAAAAATATACGATTTTTCGGCCATACCTGTAATTGAAAGGAAATATTAAGAAAAATAAGTGAAAAGTAGAAAACAAAATGAAATGAGCTAAAAGAAAAACGTTTTAATCATTTGGGTTTTATTTACTACTTGTTCCGTGACTTAAAAAAATAAATAAAGTTACATTAACAATCAATCATTGTTGTCATGAATTATTTCTGAATCTGAACAGCTTCTACGCAAAAATGATTGTTCATTAAAGTTAGTAAGACATTAAAAAAAGCAGTTTGAAAATGCAAAATATCATTTCTAAGGTCTAATCAGAGAAAAATATGGTAAAATTTTCAACGAGGATTACAAAAAATGTCTTGCTGAGAAACAACTCATGGTATTCATTTCTGGTATACAGTGCATGGTATACATTTCTGATAAAAATAATAATAAAAATAAAAAGGAAATTCTAAAAATCTGGTAAAGAACAAGAAAATTCACGGTATTTAAATAGTTTATTTTAAAATTTCTTGCAAAAAACTGAAATTAATTTATGTCTGAACAAATTTAACTGAAGGTAACAAATGCAAGATAACAAATGTAACATAAAACATGGATAACAAATACAATTCATTTTGATATCAAAATTTTTCATATAAATATTGAATCAGTTAGCTATATATAGGTGAATATAAAAGATTGTTCTCGTGTGATGGTCGTGTAGCCCTTTTTTGCATTTTATTAAATTTATGTGCTTATACATAATTTTCATTTTTTAACTTTTCTTCAGTGTTTACTCTGTATTTTATTTGTCCTTGTCGCGGAATGCTATTTTGATTCTCTTATAACTCCAGAAGCATTGGATTTCGAGGATTCTGAAATTCGAATATTCTATAGAGATTCTATGAGAAACAATTTTATCCCCCTAATCTGAAAATTGCTTGTCATTGTTATAAAATTTTTTTTGAACAATTCTGTTTAAGATATTATCGCAAGTTCTTTATTGTTTAACTATTTTTTTCAAGTTCAGTTATCAACACAAATCGCATGTGGCTCGGTACTACGTCACAGAATTAGTACTCCTAAAGTTATTTNCTTGTGCTGGTTTGATGGTTTTAATATCCTAAAAGAATAAATTCAAATCAATAATTTTTATTTTTACATTCGCTCAACATTTTAGAAAAATATACATAAGTTTACTGATTTTTTGGAATATTCTTTATCTCTTTGCTCCTTATGTTAGATACGTACAACTTAACATTTGCTGATGGTTGCATTTGAGTTTCAGCTAATTCTTAACCAGCCAGAAAATGTTTAATTTATTTCTGCATTACAAAGCTGTTACGATACAAAGATTTTCAAAGGAGTAGGATCCTTTGGCTTATCGCATTGTTATGGTTCTTTTTTTAAAGACATCAACTACGTCCAAATTAAAGATTTTTTATAGGGTGATGAGATTGTCCGCCATCTCTTGTACTTTTCTGAGAATTGTGGTACACCTTGTATATACAGATTAAATTACTATTTATTTGAATATACCTAATATGTAAGGAAGGATTAAAATCGGAGGATAAATGACGCCATGAATCGCTCTCAGAACGGCAAACGTAGTGAAGTCTTGGATAAATGGGCAAATGACATTGACAGCTACTGAAAGCAGAACTATTGAAAAATATACGATTTTTCGGCCATACCTGTAATTGAAAGGAAATATTAAGAAAAATAAGTGAAAAGTAGAAAACAAAATGAAATGAGCTAAAAGAAAAACGTTTTTATCATTTGGGTTTTATTTACTACTTGTTCTGCGACTTAAAATAATAGGTAAAGTTGTATTAACATTCGATCACTGTTGTCATGAATTATTTCTGAATCTGAACAGCTTCTACGCAAAAAATGATTGTTCATTAAAGTTTGTAAAATATTAAAAAAAGCAGTTTGAAAATGTAAAATATCATTTCTAAAGTCTAATCAGAGAAAAATATAGTAAAATTTTCAACTTAGATTACAAAAAATTTCTTGCTGAAAAACAACTCATGGTATTAATTTCTGATAAAAATAATAATTAAAACAAATACAATTCATTTTGATATCAATTTTTTTTTATATAAATATTGAATCAATTAGCACCTATATAATATAATATAACCTATATAATTATTGAATTAATTATATAGGTGAATATAAAAGATTGTTCTCGTGTGATGGTCGTGTAGCCCTTTTTTACATTTTATTAAATTTTTGTGCTTATACATAATTTTCATTTTTCAACTTTTCCTTAGTGTTTACTCTGTATTTTATTTGTCCTTGTCGCGGAATGCTATTTTGAATCTCTTATAACTCCAGAAGCATTGGATTTCCAGGATTCTAAAATTCGAATATTCTATTGAGATTCTACGAGAAACAATTTTGTCCCTCTAATCTGAAAATTGCTTGTCATTGTTATAAATAAAATTTTGAACAATTCTGTTCAAGATATTATCGCAAGTTCTTTATTGTTTAACTATTTTTTTTAAGTTCAGTTATCAACATAAATGGCATGCGGCTCGGTACTACGTCACAGAATTATTTGAAGCCACATATTTATTTTGTTGACAGTTGTTTTTTTGAAACATGTTTCTGTGAGAAATATAAGGCACATTTTTTAATCCTAAGACAAAAAGTAAAAAAAAAATTAATTTTTTTTATTTAAAAAACAGCATATTTTATATGGGTCTAAACAAAAAAGTATTTTGCATGAAAAAGTAATAAAGAAAATATTGCGTGTAAATTAAAAATATCGAGTTTATATAGTCTCGACTAATTTTTCAAGTATTATATTCATTTTATATAAATTTTATTTTAAAAAGTGTTTCAAGAATTTTTTATAAAACCTTTAAAGAAGGAGGTTGAAAACTCAGTGATTTTCGAATAGCAGGAATAAATACAAATTAACCACTAAATTTTCATCAGCCTTCTTTAAAAATTTTACACAAAATTCTTGCAATACCTTTTAATATAGAGTTTATATAAAACGAGCGTAATTTCTGAAAAATTAGCTAAGACTATATAAATTCGATTTTTGTAGGATACACTTAATATTTTATCTCTTACTTTTTCGAGTTGACCCATAGAATGTTTTTTTTAACTTTTTGTTAAAATTATTTTATTTATATTTCTTTCTTCCCAAAAACAATAAATATTCCTACTTATGTTACTGAAAAATATCTTTATGCTGCGTTATATTTATAGAGTAATTCATGATATCTGAAAATTCCTTGTGAGACATTTTTAATAATTATTCGTTTGAAATTATTACATAGTCTTGAACAATATTTAAAAAACAAATCCCCGGTGAATCCTATCATCATTATTTTTCTTAAAATCACATCTGAATATTTTTGATAAAAACTGATGGTATAAAAAAAATAAAAATAAAGAGTATTTTTTTTCTACTGTCATTAAATGGAAAAGTTTATTATTAGGAGCAAGTCCGAGGTAAGCTGCATTTGCAACTATTAAGAAGTTGTCTTTGAAAAGTGTGACGTTGTTATTGGATTATGTCTGTTTTTCCGATGACCATATGCTTTGATTTATCTGTGTTAATAGTTATTTTGTTAGCAGCATACTAATTGGCACAAATGGAAAACCGCGAGGTCGGTATTGTATATCAGCAGAGCAAATATTTGATTGTAAATTTTAATACTGTATTCTTTTCAGATTTACCAAATTTACTCCCAAACAATATTAACATATAGATTATACTATACAATATATTATTGATATTCTCGACCCTTTGACGCACAATTTTTATCACATTTCTTTTTCATTATTTTGTATTAATTTAGGACAAAATAAATGAAAAATAACTTACTTAGAATTCTAATATTATCGTTATAAAACACAGCATGAGACACCAGTGTCTTTTTCTGCGTTAATAGTAAAATAGTTTAACCACTGTTCACTTCTAAAAATAATTTTTCAAATAATGTATAATAGAAATTTTTTAAATTTACGAAATCGATTAAAGGAAAATTTTTGAAAATGAATGAAGAAATGTTTCTAACACATTTTTGGATTTAATATTTTAATATAGATATTATTCAATATTCAAACAGATTTATTTAATAAATATTAGACTGCTTTTTATAAATATGAAAATATTAAAATAAATTTTTGCTTCTAAATAAAGCGCCAGAAAAAAAAACTAAATGAGGGACACCGGTGTCCTATCTGCCTCAAAAGGTTAATGAAGAGGATTATGAAAGCACTAAATTACAAATTAAAGTACTTTCGGGTGTTCCATATAGCCAGAAAACACGAGAAGTCTTATAAAAATATTGTACAGAAGTATTTGATACATGTGTTTATGTTGTTGTCGTTGCACTTACTTGTCAGACAAAACACTGGTAATAGGCGCTCCTACTATGCCTCCTACATTTTGCAATGTTAGTACAAGGCTTGTATAGTGACTATTTTCGCAAACTAAGTTCCACTGTAAAATCATTCGACTTATGTAATAAAATAATAACATAAAAACAGTCAAATATTAAAATTGAATTAGTTTTTTAACTTATGTTATCCCCAGAAATCTTGAGGCTTCATATTAATTTATAAAAGAATGGAAATATACCAATTGAAATTGTTATGAACGAACTTCTAATCGTTTTCAAGTTGAGAGAGAAACTTTAATAACAATACATGTTTTAATACTATTTATTCAACTAGATTAAATTTTCCAAAACAATACAATGTTTTTTGTACTCGACTCGAAAATATCGCTTGAACACATGAAATAGATTGTAGGATCCTTTGGCTTANGTGTCCTATCTGCCTCAAAAGGTTAATGAAGAGGATTATGAAAGCACTAAATTACAAATTAAAGTACTTTCGGGTGTTCCATATAGCCAGAAAACACGAGAAGTCTTATAAAAATATTGTACAGAAGTATTTGATACATGTGTTTATGTTGTTGTCGTTGCACTTACTTGTCAGACAAAACACTGGTAATAGGCGCTCCTACTATGCCTCCTACATTTTGCAATGTTAGTACAAGGCTTGTATAGTGACTATTTTCGCAAACTAAGTTCCACTGTAAAATCATTCGACTTATATAATAAAATAATAACATAAAAACAGTCAAATATTAAAATTGAATTAGTTTTTTAACTTATATTATCCCCAGAAATCTTGAGGCTCCATATTAATTTACAAAAGAATGGAAATATACCAATTGAAATTGTTATGAACGAACCTCTAATCGTTTTCAAGTTGAGAGAGAAACTTTAATAACGATACATGTTTTTATACTATTTATTCAACTAGATTAAATTTTCCAAAACAATGCAATGTTTTTTATACTTATCGCGAAAATATCTTCTGAATACATAAATGATTGTACTCTCTTAAACTGAAAGAATGATTTCCCCTACTCAAAAAAGAGTTAAATTTTTTTAACTCAACTTGAGTGAAATACACTCTTATTTGAGCGAAATGTTTGCTTTGCGTTTACTCAAACTTGAGTGGTATTTATTTAAGCAATATTTGAGTGCTTTTAGCTCAAACTTGAGTGATATATTTATTATTTGTGTGCGAGCTATAAGCTGGAATTTCTGTCGTTTTATTTTAAAAAGCAAACAATAATAATTCTAAATGAAATTGTTATGTTCTGTGATCTAAATAAATTATGTCTTCGCTTTTATTTTATGTTTGTGGCGTAACTACCACTACGAAAAATAAACACCAATTCACTGGTATATAAGACATGTTAACTTGATTCAATCATGAGGTACCATTTGATAGATGAAGGTTGGCATTGCCGATATCTCCTCCCTCCCACATTGGTGACCACGAACATGCAGTAACGCCTACTTCGATGGATGGTCCACATTGAACAGTTGAACAGTTAGATTAAATTATATTCACTTAAATGATGCTAATTATGAATAAAATATGATAGAAATTCACACAAATTCAAGTTAAGAGGACCCAAACGAGTAATACATATAATCACTCATATTCGAGTAAAAATCACTCAAGCTTGAGTGGAAAAAAACCACTCAAGTAATACTAAAAATCACTCAAACACGACGGAAAATAACTCAATTTTGAGTGAAATTTTCTCACTCTAACTTGAGCTATTTCCATACAATTCCTTCACTTGAGTGATTTTAACTCAAGAAGAGAAGGCCGCTTTTTTCTAGGTGAAAAAGTTAAATAGCACTCAAGTTGAATTATTTTCCCTCGTTCATTTTAAGTGAGTAGGTCAGTTTAAAAGTCTATAATTATAGCTTTTTTAACGAATTTTAAAAAAGTCATGACTAATAATATTTTTCGAGTGGAAAAGGAACTTCCATAACATCATACATATATTGCTACTCTTTATTGAACTTCTCTAAATTTTAAAAAAACAATACAATGCTTTTTTATACTCGACACAATCTTTTGAATCTATCTTTTGAAATACATGAAAAAGATTGTCGGTAAATTTAAAATATGTATGCATTATAGTTCACTTAAAAGAATTTAAAAGAAATGTTAGTAACCGATAATCTTTGTCCGTCAATTTATTAAAAGAAGATTATATTTAAAAAAATAATAATTAAAATACATGAAGTTTAAATTTTTGATTATAAAATGCTTATCCGAAATTTCATATTCATATTGCTATTTAGTTATTTACTACTTTCAGCTCCTACTTATCTGATAGTCAACAACCAATTAACGTTATTGCTTAGTAGAAGTGTATTCTATTATCAAAAATTTTATTTAACAAAAATGAGTACATAAATAAACTTTTTCTCCTAAAATATCAGACTAGGAGACAATTAGCTTACAAAATTTATCTTTTATTTTCAGAGCTTTTTATGGAAATTTATAAATGTCGGATTACTTCACACGAAACTGAACTTGATAGTTAGATTATTGCATTTTCAAAAAATATGAATCTATCATTCTGGTAAAATTTCCGTACTGTTTTGTAATGACATTTCTGGTAAAAAAAATACATCTGGTAAATAGAACCGAAATATTATTTATTTAAAACGTTGAGTTGGTAATCTTTTGTTATATGGTAGCGGTTTATCGGAAATACTCTTTTCCAAAGTCCTAGTCCGAATTATCACATGTTTGGTAAAATAATTTAAAACTTACAATCAAATTTAAAGGAATAAATGTTCTAAGAAACTGTGATAAAATTAAAATTTTTTACCATGCTTACGAAATTTTATCACATATTATTAAGTCATATTTTATTGTTAATCTTAATAAAGCAAATCGGTAAAAATTACCAAGCTTTATTATCTTAATATTAAGTGAAAAAAGTGGTTAATTTTGCAATATTTTAGTAAAATTGACCATATTTTTTTCTCAGTTATCAATAAAGATCTTACCTTAGTTGCTGCTGTCGATTCATAGTTACTTTTATCATATATCCAGCCATAGGTACAAGGAATAGTGCTTGCATTTTTAATAATGTCCAGATTATTAAAATCTGAAATATTTTCAAAATTTAAATCATACATACGACATGAAGGGTCATCGTCTGGGCTAAATAAGCTTCTCTGTTCTGAAGTATTAAAAGCAAAATCTTCTAATTTAGGCACATCACACCAATGATCAGGGATAGATACAATAAACAAACTCGATAGCATTATCATTGGAAGAACTACAGTTACAGGAGCCACAAATAGCAGTACCATATTATTTTGGTATTTTCCATATCCCCCGATATCTTTTATAATATCTTCAAACTCCATTTTTCTTACAAAGCGGATCACAAATTGAAGGACCGAAATAAATTATTCTTAACGTAAGAACTGAGTAGAGCATGCATCTGCTCAAACAAAAGTGAGCGCCTCACGGAAAAAAGTAAGATTGCATGTTTGAATAATGTTTTAGTTTTACGTTCTGTCACGCTATATAATCAAGCATCATTTAGGTTTTTCTTCTTGTTTTAAATTCGTTGAATAATAATGGGTCAACAGGTAGTTCATTGTCTGAATGATGATTTGCTCCTAAACATGTTTTATATTGCCTTGAATGCGTTAAAAACAAATTAAAAATAAAAATGAATAAAAAAAATCAAAAGAAAGCTTTAAGGGTAATAAATTAAGAAGTTAAAGGAATGCGATGGTAAAAAAAAAACTTTTATATATTTTTATATGCTATGTTTTATTATATTTTATTATACTATATTTTATTATATTTCAAGATTTCAAAATAAATTTAAAAGTATAAATTAAAAATTTGTCGCTATATAATACATAAAAAATATTAGTTCAAAAGAGTTTGGATTATTGTAGATGAAAGAAAAAACCTTTTAAGAGAAATAGGAGATGTACATTGAATTTAAAAGTTTACAGATATTAGTTTGTACAAAAATTATTAACTGTACAACATGTAAAAATTTTCTCTCTGTGTACCCTACATCTTGAAGAAATGAGTTTAGAGAGTACGAATTTTGTAAAAAAAATTATTCAAATCATTTCACAATGCAAGATTATACAATTCATTTATTTAATTATTTTTCTGAAAATTGTCATCTCGTAAAATACCCTTCTTAATAAGATTTCGTTTCCCTTTCTTTCTTTAAGTTTTCACTACTTACAGAAACAAGAAAATTCAACGGCGGTAATTTCATTTAAGTGATTCAAAAAAAATTCCCACTAAAAGATTTGTTATTATTATAGTCAATAATAAAATATTAATACCGAAGCTTTTAAGATAACTATCGTAGATTTTCAATAAAAAAATATGAATTATAGCATAAAATTTGTGGGGGAATAAATATGATTTTTTTCCCAAATTATTTTTAATAGCTCAATAATTCACACAAACTAACTATGCAATTTAAAAGAATAAGGCATCTAAGTTCATTTCAATTTTTTTAATTAAAGACTAAATGATTTTGTTACAATTTATTTTGATAATACCCTAATTGTGCATTTAAGCATTTATAGAACTTTAAATTTCTTACAAAATGAAATAATTTCACAAGAGTTTTATCTTTTGAAAAAAAAGACTGAACTATTAAAGGATGATGGCAATTATGTGTCTCTCTGATTCTTTGACTATGATCCTATTATAAGGCAACAAGGACAAATAAGTCATTTAGAAAATATTGTTGCATAATTTGTTTGAAACCTATGCATTTGGGGAAAACTTATATCTTTCACGATTAAGCTTTAAAAACAACTAATTTATGAATAAACGAATCAACCATGCGTATCTTTAAAAAAGCTATTGACTAAAGGAAAATATATGATAATGAAGATATTTGTGAGGTATGAAAGGAAAGGAAGCGAGTTTTAGAATTATTTGAATAATTCTTTAATCATTGAGAAAGTTTTCAGAAACTTTAAGTATATTGTAATATTATTTGAAATTGTATTCATAAAATAGAATTTATACTAATAAATAACTAATTACAGTTGCTTTGGTAGCTTTAATTAAATGTAATTTATTATGCATGCAACTTAAGATTTTATTTTAAGCGGAATTGCTTTGGTTTCCAGAAAAAATATATTTTGCTTTGATAGAATTTTAAACAGAATGCTTATTGAAGATAAAGGGATAATAATTGAAAAATGTTTATAAAAATTTCAACACCAATTAAGAAATAGAATTTTCTTTTTAAAAATAAGAGAAAAAAAGAAAATTTTGAAGAAAAGTGGAAAATTAAAATTGCATTCATGGAATACCTGCACCGTTAGAATTTTATTTTAAAATTATGGTAAAATAACCGGCAATACAATTAACCTTGTCTGTCTATCCAATTAATCGTGAAGTTTATCGTAAACAATTTTTTCTTCTTTTATTGTTTTGAAGTTGTTTGCAACTGGTATGGTTAAAAAACTATGAATACCTAACTGTGCTGTTTCTTAACCATTTACAACTAGCATGGTTTTAAATCATGAAAAAGGAATTTAACTGGACATTGACTTTTCAGCTTAATTCTTCTTGAGGAGAATCAAGGAAATATTGTGGTATCAACACTGAGACTCGGACCCCTTTTCTTTCGGTCATGAGATTGACAGTCTTCTCGGCTATAATTTGCACCTAGATGCAAGGAACTAAGTGGCTTAATTTATTAAGTGAACCTAAAACACTGGATATGTAGATAAAGTAAGGACACGCAGCCATCTTGGTGACTACAACTCCCTTCCAATCACAACTCACAATGTAGAAATGAGGAGTTTCTACTCTAATCAATATTTCCATATTTTTGAAGTTTAATTAAATATTTACAAATGACTCTTTTAATTCTTCTTTTCTCTCTCTAAAATTATAGTTCTTTTCAAAATTCTATTCAGCAACAATCATACCTTATCTATAAATTAAAACTTATTCATTTCGGCTTTTATAATCAGCTATAACTTTTTTTCTAAACTTTGTGAAATTTTTTGTAATTTTTTATGAGGTTTAATTGGTGGTACGATTTTTTGGTGATACGAATCATTATTGACATTATTATAAGTGTTCAAAGAAGAAGTTTTTTTCCCTAATAGTTCAAATCTTTTTCTTCTTAATCAATACCAATCGTTTTTTGGTCTCTTAAAATACGAAACATTACTAAAATTTTAAGTACAATTAAATTAATTTAAAACGAAATCTTAATTAGAGTTTCAGATGTAAAAAACAAAATCTAAAAAATACTTTAAAAATGTTGTTTAATTTTTAAAATTCTAAATTAAATAAATATGTGTTTGTTAATTAACGTATAAAACATATGATAAATATTAAATCAGTAAATTTTCTTGAACGGCATTAATATTTTTTGAAAAAATTCTGACTATTTTTCAAAACACAATAAATTTGTCTTTAATTGTATTATCTTATCATCATCTTATCAGTATTGCAAAAGTGAAAGATGAAGATATTAAATTTATATAGATTAACAATGATTGAGATAGATCATTTGAGTATTTATAATATTGTGTGATAAATATTTTATTTTAATAAATAATTCTTGATATTTCAAAAAAAAATAATTCTTTCAATTGGATAAAGTAAAGCTTCATACTGCGCGGTAAACAAAATGAATGAATAAATATATATTTTATTGAAGTAGTACAAAGATACTTAAATTGTATTAAATTTGATTCTTTAATTGTTTTATATTTTATTAATGAGTAATAATGTTAATAACTCATCTTTAAGAAGAGAAATACTTGCCATAATTGTTAGTTTATTGAAATAGACAAGTTATTTGTTTATAAAATAAAAGAAAGCAAATACACTTTTCAATATAGATATTTGTAGTGATACTTTTTTTTTAAATCTAGAAAGGCAAAATTCCACAAATGCAAAGATAATGAGCTGCTTAAAATATAATGGGACAATTATTTTTTCAGCATTTTCTTAAAATTAAAATATATCGTACTTAGTATCACTTATCTTAGAATCCATTTATCTCTGCCAATTCTATGCAGCCATAGTTTCAGTGTTTTTTTTATCGTGATCTCCTACATTTAAGCGATTAACATTAATTCAACAACATTGACTTAAAGCCTAACTCTGACATAATAGAAAACCCAAATATGCAATTACCTGTCAATATTAATTTAAAAGTAGGAAATAAATGAAGTTAAAAAAATGTGTTAAAATAGAAATGACACATAGAGTGCCACCTTTCAAACTAGTTAACAAAATTGCGACTATTAACCCGTGTGATCAGAGACAGCCAATCTAAATCGAAACTGCACAGAGGTAGCAAAGCTGGATGCTGGATATGGTTTTGATCTCGGCATTTGGCGCGAAGCCCCGCTAACCGATTCATCTTTACTTGCATTAACTTATATTAATAAGTCATATAGATTTGCAAACTTATGCTTAAGTGACTAAAATTTCCTGTGTCCATCGACGTATCTTCCGGATTGGAAGTACGCAAAGCCCCGGCGTGTCCATCGGGTCTTTCGAAGCTAACAGCGCATGCCGGGGCACCTTTCTTCTCAAGAGGTAGCAAAGGAAAGGAAGCTAAACGGAATCTTGGGAGGCCGGGATAGCCTGGCTGGTAGGGCACTGGGCCCATGTCAAAGAGTTCGGGGGTTCGATCCCAGCCGACTGAAGACTCCCCGTGTTGTAAATGGTGACTGATGCACGTTGAATCTGTCGAGTCACAAAGTCCTCTATGTTCTCATAACAAATCAATATCTCTGGGGGTACTCACCCAGGAGTTTCCTTGTCTTCTGGATTGGTTCAAAATTACAAGTCTACGGAGGTGAAAATTAGTAGTCGTAAACCCAAAATTGGGTCGGCTGTTCAACGACGGATATTGGGATATTGATCCACTTTTAGATGCACCTGAGTTTTAGCCCCGCCCCGCCCCTCTAAGAAGCTGACTCTCTGATCGATGAGATAATGGAGCAAGGCAATCCAGGTCTGTAGGTGGGCCTAGTTGGTATGTGAAAATATTAGGTGAATGCATTACTAAACGTTTTATTCAGAGTTAACTGTTTAAATACCATTTTATTTGTGGTTTTTTGACTGCTTTATTTGACTATGGTAAAATAACGATTAAATAAATTGCTATTTAACCATTTTTTCCCAGATATTTTTAACAGTGTTGTCCGAGGCAAATTTTCTTACTGATTGATCATTTTCTAGTTGATTAAAAAATATAATGTATACAGTAGTTAGTTAACGTCATGAAAGTTATTTATTTCTGAATACATGAGTAACCGTTTTATTTTCACTCTTAAAGTCATGTGATTAAAAGTGAGTTATTTTACATCCATAAATAATGTTAAAAAATGCAAAAATGCTCATAAATGAAAATAAATAGACTTTTTACAATTGTATTCATATAATATAGAAAATTTTATAGCGTAGAATTTTTTATAGTGTAGAAAAACAAAATGAAAGTGATTTCAGAATGCTGGTAGCTCGATCGTGATGTGTGAGTTTGTAACCAAAGCTCTCTATACTTCTTATTAGCCGTGGTGACGTCAGCGAATATATCCAGATAGATATCCGATAAAGCGTACGTTTAGGCACCTGTGTTCAGAAATCAATCGCAAGTCGCACAAATTTCCTCCAACACTATAGGTTGTCCTGCAAATAAGCTGTAAAATTTGATGAATATCTAAAAATCGATTTGCATAAATATTCGTAACAAAAAATTACTGCGTTAATGGCAGGTCAGATAAGAAAAGCTATAAATTCATGAAATTAATATTTGAATATAGAGTCATATTTAGAGTAAAAATGACTAGTCATTTTGATATTTTTACTACTGGTACTGTGGTAATAGGTGTTGTTTAAATTGGTATACTAAATATAATAATATTGATAATAAATCTATGTACGAAGGTACTTATTATCGATACTGTAATAGCAGGTTGCTTATGGCTTCCCGAAATAGTACCGGAACTGCTTGATTGTGATAAATTTTACTTATCATTACTCGTCTTCAATAACAAAATCATGCCAAATGACTCTGAATAGAGTTAATCTTTATTTTGATGGAATTAACTTCAAAAAAATTGGTTTTGCTTAACCTAATAACCCAACATCACATATACTGAAAACAATTCATAAATAGAGAAAATCGGAATATTTTACCTTCAGTATATGTCTTTCAATTTTCTTTCATAATTTTCATGTGCCAATCAATAAAGATTTTTGGATTATTTTTTTCTTTTTTACCACTTACAAAGAGCTGGTATTCGGCCAGTATGTGTATAAACCATTTTTACTCGGCTTTCTTTATTTTAAGTATAACTGAAATAAATATTAAAACTTACTAAGCGATAAGTTTTGCAACCAAAAAACAATAAAGAAAACATTTATTTTTCAAAAGAGCTTATTTATAAAACTTGAAAATTTACTTTAAATACAAATATTTTCATACTGATGCTATACTGAAATGGCCAGTTAAAAGAAATAATTGTTATGTATCAGCATGGTAATTAATTTTTAAACACGGGTTCAGTATATGGTCAGATTTACCGTGCTTCTCTGGTACTATTGGGAACACCAAGGAACAAGGTAATTTCTACCATAGCAAATTGGTAAGGACTTTTTGGTAAAATTTAGAATAAAATATAATATATGTAAAATATAATTTTATTAACATGCTGCTTAGTAGTAAATGCAGTAAAATGAAGTAATTTTAAGAAAAGTCTGCAATTTTAACAACGATATAGTTACAACAGTAACAATACAATATATAATTAAAAAGAGTCCACAGTGGACTGATCGTTAAGACACGGTTCCCAGCAGATCACCGAAGCCAAGCATCACTGGCTACGGTCAGTGTGCGGGTAGGTGACCACTTGGATCAGTCTGCGTAGGGTCCGTGGGTGTGCGGTATTGGTCCTCGTTAAACTGTGCTACCGTAAAGTGCTCGACTTCGCATTCAGGTCGTCGGGCTACCGAAGCGGGGGTGCCATCCCCTCCGCAGAGGATCAAAATTGTGATGGCATGTCTTCGGTTCATCCTCCGGGATGGTCCCAGACCGTCGCCAATAGCCCATTGTGCAGCTCTAGTGCGACGTAAATTAACAACAACAACAACATAATTAAAAAGTTTTCATGGTTTGAGATGACACAGAAACGTTCATTTTGATTACTTATATTTTATTTAGCAAAGGCTTATTAACGTTGCTTCTTGTCCATTCGTTGATTATTTGTTTTTTTTTTCAATTTAACTTTAAATTAACATCTACCAACATTTAAAATTTAAAAAGAATCTAACGCATTTGTTAACTTGCAAGTCCCTTGACTAGACTGAACAAAATTAGTAGCTTTACTGTTACTGTATAAATGCTACATCAGTGAAAATAAAATTACTACTCTATGGCTGTCCCAATATTCTAAAATAAAACCGTAGAGGTAACAGGTTCGATTCTTATGATGACAATGGATGCATCTTTTTTACGTTTCATCTCTAACTTTTGCTTTATGATCTTCAACTTGATAAGAGCTTATAATAAATCGTACCTTGTAATGAGCACTCAAACCTGCGTATTTGTAACAATAAACAAAAAATATATATATTCATGAAATAGTAATGATTTTTTAAAATTATTTTTACGCCAGTTTCGTCCTTCCACCAAACGCTAATTGAAATAGATGTAGCTGGTTCGAATCAAAGCATGTTCTTGGATGTGTAGCAATAAATAAATAAATTTGGTTTAGAAACATATACGAGGTCATTTGTTTAATTCAAATAATTGTTCGTCTGTCGACAAACTGCATAATAGAAAAAAAAACAGCACGAAGATATTAAATACACTACCTATACACTGCGTTTGGTAAAAGGACACAACACCCCATGACATTTAAGACTTTAATAATATACGGTTGTTTTACTTTAACTTCGCAATCCAGTATATTACTGTTCCGCTAACCGCTGTGAAGCGTATATGTAGTGGGTAAAAATCCCGCTATAACATGCGTCTTTTGCAGTTTTTCGTAAAATTTTTGTTGTTTTAGTTGTTGTTGTAGTTCATTTACGTCGCACTAGAGCTGCACAATGGGCTATTGGCGACTGTCTGGGAAACATCCCTGAGGATGATCCGAAGACATGCCATCACAATTTTGATCCTCTGCAGAGGGGATGGCACCCCCACTTCGGTAGCCCGACGACCTGAATGCGAAGTCGAGCACTTTACGGTAGAACAGTTTAACGAGGGCCAATACCGCACACCCTCGTTCCCTACGCAGACTAATCCAAGTGGTCACCCACCCACACTGACCGCAGCCGGTGAAGCTTAACTTCGGTTATCTGGCGGGAACCGTGTCTTAGCGATTAGTCCAATGCGGGACTCGTAAAATTGTGCTATCTGTTTTTGAAACTGAAAGTTATTAAACCGTTTTTTGTATTTGCAAAGAAACTCACAAATGTACGTAAATTAAAAAATAAATCCCATTAGCTAATAAAAAATGAACAAATCAGTCGTCATTGTAGGATATATCTGAGTTTAGTATCTTTGAGATACTTTAATTAATATCTGAAGCCATCATTTTACCCTTCTAACCCTTGTTACAATTGAAAAAATATTAGATCAAGAAATAATTAACAGCCATCTAACTTTTATCAATCACTTAAATAAACTACCATTTTAAATAAACGGTAGAATTGCATACAGGTAATTACCCTTCTATTTGGTTAGAGGGAAAGACATGAAAAGTTTAAAATTACCAAATAAATGATAAAATTGTTGATAGTTCTGAAGATTATTTTGGTATTTTTATCATGATACTTTAGAGCATGCCATAAAAATCATTTATTTAGTTACACCTGCTTTTGACATTTGTATTTGTTGCTAAATGTATTGTAATAAGAATTATAATTTTGAAAAGTAGAAAGTCCTGTAAACCGTAAAAACAGGGAACGGTAAAACTACGATATGAATGTTTAAGATATCATATATTTAGGTTTATTTCTTAGAATTGTGGTTTCTTCCACCGGAAATATCCTTAGAAGTATTTTGATATTGCCAAAAAATATTTTCTCCATGTATGCACTTTAAACTAATTACATTTGTTTATTTTGGACATTTCTGAGCCCCATATTATATTTTCTTCAAATTATAGGCTGATAAAAATAGGTTGGATATATCTTTAGTACTTTTTACATATTTTTTTTATTATGCAGTTTTGTACTTTTGGATCAAATTTCACACGAATCTTATCTTTCGAAATCTTTAATCGCTTATCTTTCGAAGCATTCAAAAGAGATTCATATTCTTAAAGTCATTTTCACGTTGCACGGATTAAATATTTAAGCTGAGAACGTTATGATTCGAGTCTTTAGTGAAAAGGAAGTTTCTCGTTCGACATTTTCAAAAATACAGCAATGAAAGTATCTGCTGTGTCCTCCCTTTTATTAATCGTTGCAAGTGTGAGCATCATCAGAGGTATTATTAGCTGTTTTTAGATAATTTATTGTTTAACACATATATGTTTGACTTTACATATAAATATTTGGAATTTGGAATTTCAGTTTAAGTCTTTTTTAGTTTGACATTATTTTTCACATAGCTCATGGGCTGCAATAGTGGCACAACTCAAAAAGCACGCTTTTTGGACTAAGAACAGGTATAAATATGAAAATACACATTCTTTTCAGCAGCAATATTATCCCAACTCATTATTCAACTTAAAGGTAATCTTCGTTTAAGAAAACTAAAGCATTTCTTATGAATTTCCCTTAGCAATGAAAACTTTAAACCCACTTATCTCAAAACATGATTTTTTGAATTGTGCCGCTATTGCAGCCCATGAGCGATATATTCGTATATTCATATATGATAACATTAAATAATTTTTAAAGGTTATATTTTGCTCGCATATTTATTTCATAAACCTTAAAACCTGAAAGTTTTTAATCGATGGAACTTTTCCTTCTACTACCATCTATCTTTGAATAAACCAGTGACAAGATAGTATTAAGAATATTTCTTATTGGCATTCTTTCGCCAAAACATAAATTTTTTTTTCGTGCTTTAATTGTATAATTATATGTTGTATAATTATATGTATGCGTCTCATTTATTATAGAATTTTACCGAAAAATACATGCCTATCAGCCCATATCATTGTCTCATTCTAAAAAATATTTGTAGACAAGACATCAGCATAATTTACCTGATGGACGTTTGATGAAGATCGCTGGAGAAACTTTTCATCTATAATAACAAAATGAAAAGTTTGTCTGTGTGTTGTCTTGCTTATAACTCCAAAAACTTTTGTGCAAGCATCCTGAAACTTAGATAGTGCGTGAAAGAGGCAATTTTAGCCCCCGATCCTAAAAATCGTACAAAAATTTCAATTCGATTTTTCAGAAAGCACATTAAGAAAATAGAACTTTCTCATTAGTTTAAAGGTAGCGCTATTGATATAAATGAAACAAAACAGCAGATGATTCTGTTTCTTTCAAATATATTAAAAATAGCATCAAGGATGTTTGATTTTTTTATAGTTCTCAGTATTCAGAAAATAAGTTTGTTGCACATTCTTAGATGAATTTTTTTTGTTCATTATATCAGATACATTTAATGATCAATGCGATCATAGAAGGACTACGTCACCAAAATAAAATTTTATCAGTAATTAAAACGCACGTGCTTACTTTTTATAACTATTCTTCTAAAATATATTTCGAAAAATTAAATAACTTAAAATCAAAGATTATTGAACGGTACTAATTCATTAATTAAGAAAACTTTCGTACTGATAAGTTAAATTAATATTTAAATAATACAAAATCAATTAAGGGAAAGGTGAAAAATCCCGATACTGTTATTAACGCTAATAATGCTTGATAAATTTTTGAAACAGGTACTAACTGAATTAAGAATAATAAGCTGCGCAATAAAGAGCAAAATTAATAAAGAAATGATATTTTTAAATATAGGAAAAGCATAGTATATTGTCCAACTATTATTAATGCTTATGTGCCTTAATTAAATTTGGTAAAAGGTACTGGCCAACAAAAGGAATGATAAACAATGCATTAAAAAGCAAAATTAATGGTTAAATAATCCCGAAGATGCTAAATAAATTTCGGTAAAAAGTACTAACAGAAATAAAAAAAGGAACCATGAACTAAAAAGTAAAATTGATGGTGAAACGGTACTAATTCATTAATGAAGAACTTAAATTGCCATGCTAATATTAACGCCAATGATAGTTAATTTCATTAATGAATACTTTCCGTATTATGGTAATTAGTGAAATTTTAATCATATATTAATGTAAGACAAAATTAGTATATTTGGTACTGATTAAAACTGCGTCAATACTGTGCAGTTAGGGATACGGTGAAAAGCGGAACTTAGAAAGCGGAATTATTAATATAGTATTGGTTAAGATTCAACAAACCGGGTAAGAAGGAAACAAATATGAAGAAAAAAAAACGTAACAGATCTAGAATGAGGGAAAAAATTTTAGCTATTTCTTCAATACCCAGAATACTTTTTGTTCAATTTGTAATGAATATGGATATCCGTTGCATTGCTTTTTCATATGAATCTCTGAAAAGTTTGGAAGTAATTGGGTATTTATATTATTTTATAACTGACAATACCGTCAACAACAACAAAAAAATAATAATAATTTTCAGGGCAAAAAAAATTAACCTAGATTTTGTGTTTACTACCGTCAAACTACTTCTCTTTGAATTAAAAAGATATGGTTTCCTTTATAGAAAAATAACTGAACATGTTATATTAAATTTTAAGAAGTAGTGCAATTTCGTATTTCATATTGTTAATTTCTTTTTTTTCTTCTCTTCAACAGGAGCTCCAAGACGTAAGTATTTATTCTAGTTTAATTATTAAAAGTAATAAATATATTAGTTTTTTGTACTCAAATTGCTCTTAATTTTAAAAATAAAAAGAAATGGAAAAACACATTCAAAATAAATATTACATGTTAATCTAAACTATCTTCTTATTTTTCATACAAACAAATGTATAAAATGCAAATATATTTCACATTTTATGATTTTTAAAATGTTTAAAATGACTATTATGAAAATGCATAAAGCGGGTATTAATTCTGATACATAGCGATTACATATGTATATATAGGTAATCGCTATGTATCAGAATTAATCGCAAAATAAATATTATATGTTAATCTAAATTATCTTCTTATTTTTCATACAAGCAAATATATAAAATGCAAATATATATTTCACATTTTATGATTTNCAGGCCTGAGCTAAAACACTTTATGCAATTTCGTAAGGTACTTCTTATTCACATACACTATCTACCAATAAGTATTTGGACGCGTATGATTCAAAAGAAAAACAAACTTTATTCATAATCAAAAGTTGGTAGAGCCTCCACGAGAGGCAATTACAGTGTGGATCCTCCGGGGCATACTTTCAACAAGTCCTTGTGTGACGGCTAGGGATATTTTCTTCCACTCAGCTTGGAGAAGACATGTTAGTTCCTTCACCGATTTTTGACGGGTAGTACACCCCTTAATTCGGCAATCCAACTGATCCCAGAGGTTCTCGATAGGGTTCAGGTCTGGGCAGGCCAGTCCATTCGATTAACTCCATTGGTACCATACCAAGCCTTGGTGATCCTCGCAACATGTCCTCCTGGAAGTAACCTGGAATTGTCCTCCTGGAAGTAACAGGGGTCCATCCCTTAAGAAAGCCACAACCTAGGGAGCACATTGTCATCCAAAATAGTGCAGTAGGCATCTTGCATGGGACTAATGCCGATATTGTTCCCTACACGATATATACCGGCCGAGGGCATGACGTATCTCAGGACAGCAGATATAGTCAGTTGCATATGTGTCCAAATACTTATTGGTAGATAGTGCTTGTGTGTGTGTTTATTCGCAGAGATACCACAGGCGACTGAAAGTATAGGAAGTGAAGTGGTAAACACTCAATTCACTTTTTATTTGTTTAATTTATTTCATTATTCCATCGTAACTACCACCATGGCAAGCAATCTAAATTATTCGTATTTAATGCCGAAAGGTTTTATGCAATCACCTTCAATAGAAAACTGAAAGAAATATGCTGGAAAAAGTTGCCAAGTTCAATCTCTTTTAATAGGTTTAATAATCATCTTTTCTTACAATGTTAGTCGCCTATGGCTTATTCCCTGTAATCAACAAATTTTATCTCTCCATTTGACCACGGGTGTGGTTTAGGTCATCAAACATCGCTGCTACCTCACAAAGATTTTCCCTTATCCTCGAATTTCGTTTTGTTATTTAGCATATAAACAAATTTTAATTTTCTTTTATTTTTTAGTAGATACAAATGAAAGTAGTAAGTATTATTTCTTGTGTAATGCGTAAGTATTATGTATTTATTTGACTTTTTTTCCAAATCTGTCAACAAATCTTCCAAGTGGCTGAAATTCAGGACTTCGTACAAGATTCTACTTCTAAAACATCACAAATTCTTTTAAATTTTTTATATTTTGTTGCATTGTAAAAGATCTATAGGAAAAGGTAATTATTAATATGTATGCAACTTATTTACAAAATTGCAAAATTACTAAAATACTATTATTAAAACATATATTGAGAAATTACGAAAGAAAGGAATCTATAACATTTCGTGGAAGAAAAAATCTTTCAAAACATAATAATCAAAATCTTCACCTCTGTTTATATATTCATCCTCACTCAGTTTTTTTTGCACCTTTTTCATCCTTTTACCTCCGTTTTCCGCTACCTCACATCAGAAATTATTTTTTACTACAGTTAAAATTTTATCTCTCATGAAATTAAAAAGAAGCAATTATTTTAGGTTAAGAATAGTGAACAAATCAAAGAGTAAAATAGTTTAATCAATTATAAGAATCAAAGGATAAATCTATTATCCATCAAGAACTATATGATCATCTGACCAAATTTTATCTGAATCCCATTAATTAGGATTTTCTCAAAATTGAGAGAACGGACATGAAATAAAGAAGTCAATAATTATTCCTCCAATCAAATGTACAGCAAAAGCAAGGTAGATCCGTAAATTCATTGAATCTTACTAACTTCTATCTTAAGAAGGAAAAAATGCAATTAAATAAAAAGTTAAATTAAAATAATAAATAAATTATGTTAATAATAAATTAACTTGTCATTTTATCTTTCGTAACTAATGATACGAACGATAACTAACGATAGAACAAATGATAATATCGCAACAGCACTTTAATTCTACTTTTTCTTCTTGGACTTAACACGCTATTATTTTTTTTGTAGCACTTAAAGAAAAAGGTAAGTGAAAATTGAATTTTTTATCAAACGTAAATGCTTAAACTTTATAGTAGGAGGATTTATGATTCTCAAATAATAGAAATCAACACAACAGGCGAATGAGTTTAATAAATTCAGTCCTTTGACTAGTAATAAATTTAAATAATTTTAACTGAAAAAATATACTTCGGAAAATTTCTCTGTTAAGAAGAGGGCAGGAACATTACGGTCATTTTCACAAAAAGTCTACTTTTTTCTCTCATTTTTCTTATTTATTTTCCTAATTGTATGACAAATAAAATTGAAAGTATTGCTCATTTATTTTTATTAGTCAATTGTATAGTAATGCTTCAAATTTTAAAAACTTAAGTAACGTTGTTATAGTTTCAGTACTTTATGAATTTTTTTTCTATTTTTTGTATACATTTCGCATTTTTTTAAAAAAATAAATAAAGGGTTGTTTTAAATTTAAGCCATTTTTAAATATGTAAATTAGCTTGTACTCTTACTCTACTTTTTCATGTAATTTACACTTTATTCTTTAAATTTTTTTGTAGAACTTAAGGAAATGGGTAAGTGAAAGTTGAACTTTTTTTTGCAAATGGTAATGGTAAAGATTTAAAAAAAATCATAGTATAAATTGCTGGTGGTTACCTGTTATTTATGAATATCCAATACTAAAAATCATTTAACTTAACAATCATACTTTATTAACTTCATACGCTTAATAAATTCAATCTTCCTACTAATTATTATTGAAAGTAATTTAAAATTTAAAAAAACAATGTTATACTTCTAGAATATTCTCAATTACGAAAAGGAAAATAACAAATCGGTTACTTTCGAAAAAACTACACTTCTTTTTTTCCTAATTGAATTTCATAGTTGCAAAACAATTAAAAACTGCATATATTGTTTATTCGTTTTCTACTTTTAACTCGATTTCATAATTTTAACTTAATCAAAACTAGTAAATAAAATGAATCTGAGAAACAAAGTATTCGTATCACTGCATCAAGAAAAAAAGTATGGTCAAAACTAATAGAATGGGAAGTTACTATATCGTGTTTTTGGCTCAAAGGAAACATCAAAAATCTTGCTAATTTTTACCGAAGCGCTTTGGCCCTGTTTTTGGTGAAATTGACAATGTAACAATAAAATATGAATATATAATGTATGATAACATTTGGTAAATGTGGTAAAATTTAGTAATTTTCTCATTATACATTAGAGAATGGCTTAAAAACCATTTATACCGGGTAAATTAACCTTTCAGTATTTGTGAATGAATACGTGGTAATAAGAACTATAATTTTGAATACCACAATTTCTGGTTAACTCTTACCGCATGAACGGAAGAATATCCAAATGAATGATTTAAATACCGTACATGTTGGTTTTCTCAACCAGAATAATAGTTTTTATACCAGAATTGTCATTACCATAAAATGACGTTAATTATTCCAAAATATTTCTCTCCGTGTGATGATGTTTTATTTCCTCTTTTAAATATTTGCAGACGGCAGATGTATTAAAATTTTGATATAAAACGTTAAGTCTATAACAAGTAATTTAAAATGAATGTTAAAACATAGTTGTATGGTAAATGAAAAATAAATTTAAATTCAAAGTATGCAAAACTGATGAATGGTTTTTTATTAAAAAAAATGCTCTTTGAACAATTGTGCTGATTGCATACATTTCGTGAAATTTTAAGAATAGACAAATAGTCATTATCTGCTGTATCAATGTGATGGGGAAACTTATGTCATTCATACAATGTAAAGAAAAAGCTTTATTTTTTTCAATTTACTTGCGTTTAAAATATTTAGAACGTGCTATTGAATTGTAATTAAAAAAATAAATAATTTGTACTATAGTCTCCTCCTAAACAATATTTTTTGTGCAATAGGAAATTACATCTTCCAACAATTGAAATTTAGGATATTGTGTAATAGATCATTTGTAACAATGAAAAGCAGAAAGCTGTCACTTCGCTCAAGGAAGTTACGTGCTATACTGAATTTTCATTTCACGTGAAGTCCACTGAATGAAGGAAACGAATTTCATATTCGTCTTTCATTTAAAAGCTATTTAACGCATAAAAAAAGTGTTGCGATGACCTTGACGATTTGCTTCATTTTATCACGATGCAAGCACATTGTTTGGTTAGATTATGTTAAATAATGATGCAGTTTATTTAAAACTATCTATTGAACTGAGAAAACATGTTTTCGTTCCTTCTGCGCTCACCTTCATTTATGTAACTGTCTTTCACAAATTTTTATGAAGACATAAAATCTCACACTTAATTCTTATTTTTTGAATAGTTAGAGCAATGGCTTGTTAAATTATGTTATTGGTAATTGCATTATATTAGTTAATTAAATAAAAGCTGGAACAGTTCCTCTTTTTCTTCGTTTAACTCGCTTTTCATCAATATTTTTCATAAATTTTTTCTCAAATTTCTAAATTTCTAGACGAAGAAAATAATTTTCACTAATTTTCTGTTTTCTAAAGAGTGTTAAAAACACCATGTTTGAAAAACGATTCATTAAACATTATATATATCAATATATATATATAT
>NC_092210.1:69096764-69110261 GCF_043381705.1 Parasteatoda tepidariorum | reverse complement strand
TATATATATATATATATTATTTCGCTATCAAAATTGCAAACTCTATGAAAAAATTTAGTTTGATTTGTAAATGACACTTTGGCTACCATCTTTATTTGAATAAAATATAAAAACAGAAATAGTTGCTAAACATAATCAAGATAAATTTTTCTTTGTTGCAGTTGGAGATTTCATTATTAGTAAGTAAAACATTTTTTTTTACAAACGAAAGCATTCTAAAACTAAGACTCTGTAACGTTAAAATAATTTATAAAAATATTTTCCATAAAATGTAGAAAATTCCTAGTTTTATTACACTAAAAGCAACTATTTAGAATTAGTTTGTGTTTAATTGCAAATAAATATATCTATAGTATCATATCTTAACCTCGTTTAGAACATTGATAACGGTAAAAAAAATTAAAAAAAAAAGGAAATATTAAAAGTAAGGAAAAAACAATAAGGAAAAACAGTAAGGAAATCACAATATTTAACGAGCAGGCTTTTTTTACACTTAGATACCGATGTCACAATAACCTAGGATTGATTTTCTCATGTTCGTTGTACAAAAATTACATACTATTTTTCTATAGAGTAAAAAAAAATCTAACGCAGAAGTTTGAGATCTAATGTGTTATTCAAAGCTCTTTAAACGCCTTTGTGCCTTATAATGAGAAATATATAATGTAATATTACATGTATGGGATTTTGTATTGCTACACTGTTAAGGAATGTCATATTGTTACGTATCTGCATCATATTATACTACTTAGTAAAGTAGTGCAGGTGTTAATTCAATCAAAGGTTTAAGGTTAATCATACTTCTAAGATTAAGCGTACTTCTAAGAAAAAGAAAATATTTTAGGTGTTTCTCGAATAAGCTGAGTAGGTCAACTAATTTCTGCTTAAAAAGTAATGAATACCAATTAGTACAATAAATAAAAAGTAACAAAAGCAAACATAAAGGAGCTAGGATAAAATAAGAGATTTTTCTTGAAAATGGAATTTCTCAACAAAATGTTGCTGTATGCTATGATTTCAAATACAACAAATAAATAAATAAAAAAATTAACAAATACAAAGGCATGAACTTTCTGGTTCATAGATTAAAAAACGATTAGCTGAACGAAATATAGTTTTATTTCCTCATAAGTTTAAGTATTGATTAGGATATAATAAAATGGAAAATTTGGGTAAAATCTATGATAAAACAAGTAAAATTGGTTCTGGAGTCTGGAAAAACATCGTTAAAAAATTAAAATAATATTTTTTACTGCATATGAAAAGTTTCCTTTTTCTTTTCATTTTTTAAAATATTTAATTGAATTATTTAATCTAAGTGTACTTTGTCAAATACTTATCTTTGTAAACAATATTGTTTGACATATTTCTAAAATTAATAAATTGTCAATAAATTGTCACAATGTGTTTCTAGTTTTTGATAATCTTTCACTTCTTTAGATTCATATGTTGATCGTAAGTATGAAATTTTATCACATGAAGGAATTTATATTGTTTAAAAAAATTGACTAAATAAAGTTTCATCATTGTATGAAATTAAATCTAAACCTTTACTTGAATATCTTGTTTGAAATATGATAATAGCATTGGTTCTTTTTTAAGAAAAGATCGGATGTTTCATGCAATTTTTGTAATGATAATTTTTTTAAAGATATATGTTTAAAAAAATGCAAAATAAGCATTTTTAAAACTATTTAGAAGAAATTTTTTTTGTATACAGTGCCAGATTTCAAACTTTGCCGGTAACATAGATATAATATATAAAGGCAGAGAGAGAAAAAACAAAAGAAATGGCGGATAAGTGTTATTTTTTCCCTTTATCCTTGTTAGATATCTCATGGGAAAAAAATTTATTAAATTAATTTTTAAACATAAAATATTGATGTTTTGGTTCGAGATGTTTTGATTAACTTCAGAAAACTTGACCTTTTAATTCACTAAATTTATTTTTAATTATAAATGAAATAGCAATAAAACAAATCCTATAACACATTTGAAACTATACTATCGCATTAAAATTTGTTTTACAGTAATGCATAATAAAGGCAACTGTAAAACTTAAAAGTATTAAAAGTATTAAAAGTATTAAAAGTATTATCATGATTAACTACTTAAAAGTAGGCTATAATGTACAGATCACAATTTTTTCTTTTTTGATATGAGGAAACAAATTGCAATAACTTATACCTTAACGGAAGATCGGATAAATATTGTAAAATAAAATAATATAACTTGCAAATTAAATAAAAAACGCAAAACACGCTATGAGAAAAGAATATTTGAATTTATCTTAAAACAGCGTTTCTTTACGCGATGAAGAATTTTTTTCTTTAAGAATTACATATGCCTGCAGAGCCAAAAATATATTTGCAATAATAAAATAAAATGCGGCTTGTTGTGTTTATTTGCGAAACAAAAACTTTTACAAGTGTTGTTTTTGTACAAACATGCATTTTTTTCTAGTGGTTTTTGGGTAGATAGGAATAATTTGAAAGACAAATATTTTTTCTCAAATTTTCCGCCATCTTAAAATTTTATAAAGTTGTGAAAACGCTGTTTAACTGCTTTCGTGATCTTTCAGTTGTAAAGAACATGGCAAGTAAGTATGAATATCAAAACTTTGAGAATATATGTATCACATATGTATAAAATTTAAGAATAATACCTAAAATTGTGTCTAAAATTGTGAAACTTTCATGCCTAATTTCTTTTTAATTTATCGAAAGAAAATGCTGCCCATATTTTTAAATCTTCATATCATACTATTGTCCACGAATTGATTGAGTCCGATAATACTTCAAAAACATATTTTTTAATTATAGTACGAACAAATAAAAATGTAAACTCATAAATAACATGAGATAAAAAAACGAATATGCTTNCATTTTTTTTAATATCTCATGTTAACAATTCATCTAGTTCGTGGGTTCGATCCCCACCGGTCGAAGACTCCCTGTGTAGTAAATGGTGACTGATGCACACTAAATCTGTCAAGTCACTAAGTCCTCCATGTTCCCATAACAAATCAATACCTCTGGGGGTACAAATCCAGTAGTTTCCTTGTCTTCTGGATTGGTTCAAAATTGCAAGGCTGCGGAGGTGAACGTTACTAGTCGTAAACCCAAAAATTGGGTTCGCTGTTCAACGATGGATGTGAAATATTCATTAAGTTCTAATTCAATAAATAGATTTTACAATAACTTCTGTCAATGAATATAATGATCAAATTATAGATCTATCTTTCTACTACAAATGTTCTCAAAAATAGAGCTATATCCAAATAAATGCTATTTATCCTATTTATGTCCAGCAAATAGTTTCTGAAGCCAATTTGGATTTATTAAAGGTAAAAATGTAGAAAAAAATCGCTTGAAAATTTGAAAATACATTTACGCTAGTATAGATAAAAAATACTACAACTGTTGCAGTTTTTTCTAGAGAAAACTAAAGTTTTTGATAATGTATATCATTCTAATTTAGTTCAAACTGGAATAAGCTGGATTTATGGGTAGTGTCCTTAACTGGTCTATTTCGTTACTTTTAAACTAAGAAAACCTGATTAAAATTCGTAATAATTCAATTGAAGATAATTTTCCGAGAAACATTTTTATTGGAAACAGTAATGAACCAAGAAAGAATCATGGGACTAATCAAAGAGTGTTCCAGGATTCTATTCTTAGAACATTATTATTTCTAATATTTATTAATGATTTATATCAGTTAAAGTTATTCGCTTCTTTCAAAATTTTAATGTCAAAGAAATAATAATGCAGAGATAATCTGAACTTGTTTTTCTTTCTTTATATGAAAATAAAACTGTCAATAGTTATCAAAATATAATAGTATTTTCGGAAGACATCAAAACGATATTTATGAAATCCCGCGTTTTAAAAGAAAAATCTTTTTCTTTAAGAAGAATTTTTTCGTACTTAACTCTTAAATTGTATAATATTTTACACATTTCTTTTAAAACTATGAAAACACATTATACATGGGTACTTATTGGTTTATTTTTAATATATTATAGTCAATACAATGAATGTTTTTTTCTCTTCAATTACCGTTTAATAGATAAAACATGTACTGTTTAATAGTTATTTTTCCTATTACCTGGGCAATATTCTTTTCCTTATATGAACGCGTTTTCAATTCTTGTTGTTTTCTTAAATGAAATTCTTGTTGTTGGTGATAAAACGCTTATAAATGAATAGTGCATCAAATGGAGTAGCTTGTGTGCGAACCATGAAAAATAGAACTAATCGATAATTTACTTGCGAAATTATTCCCTTTCCTTTTAATTTAAATTTTCAAAGCCTTCGATCACCTTGTAATTGCCTAAAATTAAAAAGTTTTTTTATCAATTAATATGAACATAATGAAATTACAATTTTTTTAAGTATTTGAATATTAAATTCATTTTTCAGAAGCATTTTTTTATTGAGATAGTTTCTTATGCAGGTAAACAGTTCGGCAAGAATGGCAAACAGCCATTACATGTTTAATTATTAGTTCTAAGGCATATTTCTGAAATAAATAAATACTTAATTCATATCTAAATTTTAAATGAGTAAAAAAATTAGCCCTCTGAAAGACTAATGGAAATGACATGACACTATATTTATATCTTTTCATATATTTTAGAAAAACAAGGGAGTAAGTATTAATAATTTTAATATACCATTAGATATATTGAACTTAAAATATGTTGCGATAATATTTTAAATATATATATTGAAAAAGTATGAATTATGCTAAGTTATAGTTGTTATTATGTAAGCAATGTTTAATCGTTACATAATATGAATATATATATGATTTGAACATAATATGAATTAGGTAAAACTATTTTCCTTGTAATATAATATAATATCACAGAATATATCTGATCAAATTTTTAATAGCTCACTCTTAAGGAGTTCTGATAATCAAAAATATTGACTACAGTTTGTTAAAGTAAAAATATACATCACTAAAATAAAACTAATAAACGCATTATTCATGATTTTATAGCTATTTTTCTTTTGTAAGCAAACAATAATTTTTGTTTAAAGCTACATCATCATAATCATGAAGAAACGTATTTTTTGAAAAGTCTCAAGCCTTTTTTTTTTCAAATGAAGACAATATATTTTGATTCTTTAAATATATTTCTAAAATGTCTTCGCTGAAGTTTTACTTTATGAAAATATGAATTATTTCTAAGAAGTAGAATAAAAGGATGTAATACTATATGGAACTAAACTAATATTTTAAAACGAATTTTTTAAATGGAAAATAAAATTTATTTGTTAACTTTTGTTTTTGGGGGAATCTAATACATACTTTTATCTAAATATTTATAATGATTTTATTTATTTTCTTATTTTTGTAATTAATTTGTCATATCCTTCAACTTAGATTTAATTGACACATTTTTATTTAATTTAATGCTTTGCATTTATTTTCTGCAGAAGATCCAGTTGTTGGTAATGATACTTTTTTATATAAGAAAAAGAACCGAAATTTCTCATTTTACTAAAACTTTTGAACATTTTTTAATGTTTTGCAAATTAAAAATTTTAAAGTCTTTTTACATATATTATAAAAAAATTTAATGAAACTCCTATTTATACTGATGATATTGAATTCGCACTAACAAGAAGTATACACTTGAAATCTAAAACCTGCACTCATTGAATATCAATTAATTCTAAAATAATGCAGTAAGAGAATGTCATTTTTATAAAAATTTTTAAAGTTTCAAATAATGAAATAATTAAATTTAGTGCTGCCATCTATCATTGAAAATTACTTTGATATATTTATTACAAGAAAATGCTTGTTTTGAAACCTTAATTAAACTTATTATTAGATTACTCATAATTTTTTTAAAAAGAATAAAGTTAAAAAAAAAAATATCTAAAATTAATTATAATTACTTTTTTGGAAAAAACTATCTACAATGACTTTTTTTACATAATATTTCCCAAAGTAATGTATTAAGATTTGAATAAATCTTCTTTTTTATTTGAACCCTTCTAAAAATTGCAAATAATGAAGTTTATGATCGCCCAAAAAAACTTTTTACGGCAAAAATTTCAATTCTTCTTATTTAAAATTCTTCTCTATTCTTTTAATTACAAAATTCTATTCTTTTTTTTAATTTGAAACGTCACGCACTGTTAAATAAATTTTTGCTCTAAAACCTGATGCTTTATCGATGAAATTAAATTTAAATTTTTCGGTGCCAAAATTTCCTTGTATTAACAAAACCAATATAAAGGATTCATATTTGGCATTTTTGAGTGTTTGTGTAAATTTTCTTCACATTCTTATCTGCAACAATGCAATTTTTTTCATTTAATATAAGTCTTCTTTGTAGAGAATAATTCCCCCAAGATATTATGATGTATAAAATAATTTCTATATCATTTGTATAATATTTCATATTTGTTTTATATATGTACAAATATATGCATTGTATAATATATGTACATTGTGCTCCGAAAAAAATGGATAATCAAGAATAAATTTTTATCTAATGATCGGATTTTCACATTCCAAGGCTCAATCTTAATAGTTCGAAGGAGTGACTTAATAATTAGTGCAGACGATATTTTAAGTTAAGAAATCAGACGCAAAAAGCTGCTTCCTCAAACAATAAACATATACATTTTTTAAAGGATTCCGATTTCTGACTACCAAAAGATTGGAAGTTAACCGCAATCTGGTAAATATGGTCCCCATAGTTTACATACTTTAAAATCAAATGATTACATACTTTAAAATGGGGTAAAAAAAACTGTGAACCCTAAAATTCAAAATTTTTTCAACTATTATTGCATAGAATTATCTTTGGATAAACGAATTTTCTAATTGTGTGCAAAAATTTTTCTATTCGCTTAAAAAGCTTTCGAGATATAGAGAAATACGCAAAAAGTAAAATTGAGTCCAAACTTAGAAACTACTGGCCAAACTATGGGAATATATTTCCCAGATTGCAGTTTCTCCCTATATATTAGGGGTCAGAAATCCGAATCCGTCGAAAAAAAGGCATGTCTGTTCAGAGAAAGTATGTTTTTGTGTGTGATTTCGAGACTAAAAATATCGTCTGCACTAATTAATTAGCATATTTGAGGTCACCCTCTTCTAACCAATAAGATGGAGTCCAGGAACGTGAAGAAACGTTATTCTGTGTTCATTTTTTTTTCTTTTTTCCTCTTTTTTGCGTTCTTACATATTAATGTATAATATGTGTGCATACTTTTTTACAGAATTCGCTCCTATACGTAAGGACTATTTGAAGTTTTTTTCTCAATTTCGGATTAATTTTATAGCTTTTATTGCGTAACATCTAGTATTATTCTGCCACATGCTGTAAGATTGGTAAACAGCTGAAATTGTACTTAGTGAAAAATGCACTCTTCTAATAATAATAAGAAACAACATTGTACTATTTTTCTTTATGTAATTTGAGAAACAATGCCTAATCTGTAAACATGTAAGCAAAATTTAATATATTATGGTCTAAAAGCAACAAAAAATGCAGTTATTTTAGATTTCTTAGCCTTATTTTTCATCTATTAAGGATTGCTATTACAGGTTTTTATAATTGAGTAAATTTCATGCCAAAGATATCCGGATAGTTTTTCGTTTATTAAGGAATATACCCTGTGTTTTTTTTCCTTTTAAATAAGAATGTAAGAAGCAGTAAGACAAATATTATCTTTTTACAATATATAGAGAAATACACTCTATAACAAAAAAAATCGACGCACCAAGAACGCACTAAGACGCACAAAATCGACGCTCGATCAGGCTGGAATGATGCCGACTGGTTACGTATAGTCTTTAGCGACGAATCCCATTTCCAACTGTGTCCTGACGATCATCGAAAACGTGTTTGGAGACGCACAGGGCAGAGGGGGGATCCTGCCTTCACTATTGCACGCCACACCGGCCCTCAACAAGGCATTATGGTCTGGGGTGCCATTTCCTTTGACAGCCGGACCCCTTTGGTCGTCATTAGAGGTACACTTACTGCACAGCGGTACGTCGACGACATCCTAAGACCTGTTTTGCTACCGTTCCTTTTGCAGCGCCCTGGGCTGGTTTTTCAGCAGGACAATGCCAGACCACATACGGCACGTGTTGCTATGAACTGTCTGCAAGCTTGTCAAACTCTTCCTTGGCCTGCCAGATCACCAGATCTCTCTCCCATCGAGCATGTCTGGGATATGATGGGAAGGCGATTGCATCTGGCACGGAATGTTGATGACCTCGTTCGACAATTGGATCGAATTTGGCAGGAAATACCGCAAGAGACCATCCGGGAGCTTTATCGGTCTATGCCACGCCGTGTGGCAGCTTGTATCCAGGCTAGAGGCGGATCAACACCTTATTGAACGTCTTTTCTTCACTCTGCAATAAATTATTCAATTGTTCTGAAATTTTAATCATTTACTATTCTGTACATTGTCTTCCTATCCACTAATTTTCGTTTCAATCGGACAACTTCCTTTTGGTGAGTCGATTTTTTTTTGTTATAGAGTGTAGTTTATCACCATATTCTCAAAGAAAAAAGAAACTCGTTGGTACGCAGTGGAAATGTTAGAGAAAGTTGGCGACGGTAAGTTTCGCGCAAGATTTAGTTTCAATATTTGGTGCTGCTGACTCACTGAGTACCGTTTTCCTCTATTTTTATGAAGCATTCTCCCTTTTTGCATTCCTTACCTTATGCGATTGCTGGTCAGTTCGATTCACGTATGTCACGTAGTTGCAATCCCGAAGTGAACTGTTCGTGAAGACACTGTTCCCAGTAGAACAAGTAAAAGTCAAGCATCACTGGCTGTGGTCAGCGAGTCAATGGGTGACCACTTTGCTCAAGTTGCGTAGGGATCAAGGATGTACGCTATTGGCCCTCGTTAAACTGTTCTACCGTAAAGTGTTCGAGTCATGTTCTTATTGCTAACAATTACTTGACTGACAAATAACTTAGCCGTCTCCACTTCACCAAAACGATCACATCATTGACGGCTAATTTCACTTACACATATCACCGAAACGATGAGTTCCCCATCATTTTGCTGACACGATCATTTCACCAACATGATCACTTCGCTGACATGACCATTTCAACGACATTATCATTTCGCCAAAATGGTCAATTCAATTTCAATTTATAATTTCTGCCAAATTCTCTTTATTAATTTATTGAGTTTTGTTCTTCAAAAAATGTTGAATAATTATTATTTTTTTACACGTATTATTTTGCAGTAGTCATAAATTAGCTTTTAGCTTTAATTAAAATTTGTTTGTTGCTAAGACAAGAGAGAGCAATTTTTAAGTATGGGGAATTGACAAGTTTAAATTGGAGTGCATATCAACTTAAATTTTTATTTGAAATCGCTTTTATAAAATACTTGGTTTCGAAAATTAATTCAGAAGTACTGTTCCAAAGTTCTGTTTAAAAAGAAGTTAGGAAAACTTTCATTTACTAAAAAACAAATATCTTGATATTAAATAATCGTTCTAATGATTTTGGGGTGGTGCTTTTGAAAATACTTTATCCGATCCCAAGTCTACGGCTTTCCATAAAACTTATTATAATCTTACATATAGGTAGTTTGTATTTTCGTTATTTTTTTACGTTAGTCTTTGCAAATTCCGCCATTACAACTTCATTTAGCACTCTTTGTATACCTCATGAACAAGTTAGGTGTTTTGCAATCAATAAAATAAGAAAAAATGGTTTACAACCTGCTACGCAATGCAATGTAACAATGAAAAATTAACGCTAATGTTGATTTTTATATCGGTTATATTACACGTCTATACCAGTTACAAACGCATCTATGAATACTTGAATTACATAGATAACGACAGCAATAATTATGAATGGGATTAGTAAGTAATTAAGCTATTATTTTCCTGTTTATAAAGATTTTTATTTCAAAAATATGCGCAATGGAAAAAATAGAAAATTAAGGCTAAGTTACGATTGTTAATATAATACATTTAAAATAGTTTTGTAGCAGATAAAGGGGTAGTTGCCAGGTTTTATTCCTAATATTTGCCGTAATATGACCTATATAAACATCTATGCAACAAGTTGTAATGTGAATGGCTCCTTACTCCCATTTGAACACTTTACAGCGTTGTTATGCCAGTCTGACAACACTTAATCCAAAAATGTTATAAGCCACTAGAAATGGGAAACCATTTGTCTCGAAACCAAGTTTAGCTCCCACTATTTTTTCAACAACAAAGGTATGAACTTATCCTCTTCAATTCCAATACACTGTCTGAGGCTCTATTTGCCAATGTGTTAGCTGCCTGGTTTAAATTTGCAATCGAAAATTTCTGTAACAAAAGACGTTAAGTGAACAAAGCTAACTTCAACCAAGATTCTGTCAAAAAAAGATAATACTTTTTTCCTATTTATCATTGAAAACAACATTTAATGCCCTTTTAGTTTTCAAACAGGAAATCTTTTTAAGTTTAATGATAGGCAGTTAAATGAAAAGGCAGGGGGTGGGTTTTTACTATAATGTTCGGATTGTATCGGACCTAGTTTAAAGTTTAAAAATGTCACATTTCATATCGTTCATCGACAAATTTCAAATCGTTCAAACACTTGTAACATTCATTTAATAAATTTCACATAATTAACTCTACTTTATAAAGAGAATTTGCAAGTGAAACCAAAAATAATTTTTTTCCTATGCATCTCTTCATATGCGATACAATTCTCCCTAAGCCAAATCGATAAAAGTGCAATAACTAAAAAATATATAATTAAAATTATAGAAAAATGTTTTGAAAGGTGTTATCAAAAATATTAAAATTTTGCATCGAAGGCAATATGGTCCAAGAAATTACGATACAAAATCAACGTAGGTGTCGAAAATTAACCGAGTTTGAAAAGAATTATAAACTAAGAAAACAAATATGGTCGTAACTACCAGAATATGATAAAATTTACCGTGTTTCTGGCTCTATCGGAACACTAAAAAGCTCTACCGAAATGCTTTGGTAATGATTTTGGTAAAATTAACAATTAAATATGGTTTTATAATATGTGATAAAACATGGTCATTTTATCCTGATATCTTAAAGCATGGCATTAAAACCATTTATTCAGTTAAATTTGCACTTCAGTTTTGCTTTTTTTAATGAATGTGTGGAAATAAGAGCTATAATTTTGAAAACCATAATTTCCAAATGAATGATTAACAAGCCACATGCACCATGATTACCAAGCCAAATGAACCATGATTACCAAATGAAATGAACCAAATAAACCATTACTGAATAAATTATTTAAATAAAGTATATTTTGAGTTTATTTACCAGAATTAGATTTCTATTTACCGAAAATGTCAAAAAAAATTTATCAGAATTTTTTTTCTCAGAGTAAGAATACTTATTTTAGACACATGTATGTATTGCAAAATAATGTGTATTGATTATTATAATTTCAGTTTGTTTAACTTTATATTTAAAATTTTATTTGGTTTTCCATTACTAAGAGAGTTTAATAAAGAACTTTGTTTGTTTCAGTTCGAAAATATTATATAAAAAGTAAGTGTGATGAAACAAAAACTTTATCAAAAATTAAGTCGTGGTAGTAAACTGTAGTAAAATTAAGTACAACGAGCAAGTTAATCTTATTTATTGTTATAATACTATTTCTATGTGGGGCCGTAAATTTTGGTCGATAGACTTAACAATATTTCATCAGTTAAAAACTTATGTAAATCTACGTTTGAAATTATAATCACAATATGTTTTTTAGCTCAAGAGAGAGTCCCAAAAGCAAGCATAATTAAAATTCCCGGAGAAATGATTCAAGGCTTTTTTGTCACAAAATATTTTTAGAAATTTAAAATTATTATGCTGAGAGAAAATATGCATACAATTTAAGAATTATTGCTTTGATATACACCGAACAGCCATTACATTATGACCACTCTGCTAATAACATGTAGGATCACCTTTAGCCCTCAAAACTGCTAGCACTCACCGTGGCTTTGATTCCAAAAGGTGCTGATAGGTAGTCTGAGGTATCTGGTACCAAGCGTTCACCAACTGATCCTGCTATTCCCTCACATTGCGTGGCAGCACGAATTTGGTTTTCCAAGTTGGACCACAAATGCTCTATTGGATTAAGGTCAGGTGAATTTGGGAACCAAGACATGACTTGAAAATCTCTGAAATGTTCCTCGACGATTCAACCCATATGACATGGTGCATTATCCTGTTGGTAAACACCAACCCCCGCTGGAAAAACTGTTGCCATGAATGGGTGAACCTGATCTGCAACTATGTTCAAGTAGCTTACAGACGTCAGGGATTGTTCTATGAGGATTATGGGTCCTAGTGTGCCCCATGAAAACATTGTTCCTGGGCGAGAAACCATGAAAAAATGGGCGAGCTCATTGTTATAGATGGAGGGTGGTCATAAAGTAATGGCTCTTCGGTGCATATGAGAAAATAAATATCGACGTTATTGAAAAGCAAAATTTTCGCACTTTATAAGGGATTACTTCTTCTAATGAAGGAGTTTAGATTACTAAAATAACTTTTCTAATGTGAAAATTTGAATGACCCCCATTTGTCTAGTCAGCAAAAATAATCAATTTGTAACCCCTCATTTTGAAAATTCCCCTCTCAAAATAGCGTTAACTTCCATGCTTCTTACCAATCACAAAAAATCTCTTCTATTGAAAAACAATAACTTAAATTTTTAATGAAAAGCATTCTTGTACAAAACTAATTTTATTATGTTTTTAGAGAAACGGGGTGATCGTAAGTATAATTTCAAATCAATATTGCACAATTCGTTTGATGTCTGCACTATTGGAAACTTCAAACGTTTTATTGAACGTTATTGAAACGTTTATAACACATAATTTATTTTTCATTTTAGTTTCACTAAAAGGTAACCATATTTATGCACAAATTATTACTCTTTATAAAAAGACAGAAATTGTGATTTTTGAAAATATATTTTGAACTTATTGTAAATGTCTCGCTTTTAATCACTATACCATATAGAGTAAATAGTATATGAATTGAGTTTTTAATAATTTTTCTACTATGAAATCTGTTATGGTTTATTTTCAGAAACAATAGTAAAAGCCATCAACAATATAGGTATTTGAAATTTTTGTTAAATCATTTTGAAATATTAAGGAGCAGAATGCCTTGCTCATTAAAAAGTAATAAAAGTAATTATTGCTTTTCAGTAATTTTTGTCTCTTGACACGAATTTTTTTTAAATGATGCCTTATATATATATATATATATTATGACTATCACAAATATTTTAGAAACAATGAATTATCTTAAATGAAAAGTATATTTTTCTTTAACTATTCACATCATTTATTACAAAGAGTAATATCTTTATGATGATAAAAATTTTTGTCTCCTGGTTTTACATTTTTGAGATTAACTAAAAAGAAATAAATTACTAATTTATTTTTTTACTGTTCATTGGTTTTATCCCTTTGT
>NC_092210.1:69093547-69096461 GCF_043381705.1 Parasteatoda tepidariorum | reverse complement strand
CATGCCAGTACCAGTTTTTTTGGCTCTTCAGTGTATATATATATATATATATATATATATATATAAATATATGATATAATTAATAAGATTTTTATAATAAAGTATACATAGATTTTATAACAGATAATTTTATTTTATGTTTTAAAATTTGCGCACATTACACTTTGAATACAATAAACGGCACATTACGCTTTTGTTCTTTTGAACGACGATTAAAATGTTCAGAACAACGTTAAGCATCCTAGCTTTAATAAAATAATGATTTTATGTCTCTCGCTATAATGAGGTTTTGTGTCTTTATTATTGTAAATTTTTATTATTATAGCATCTTTATTATCATTATGTTATTATTATCATATTATAACATAAGTATGACTTACAATAAAAATTAAATTATACCTTATAAGAAATATTTTAGTATTATTAAAAGTATTTTTGTCTTTAGTGTTTTTAGAAAAAATTAGTTATCTGTGCAAGAATGCAGAAAGAGAAAAAATTAATTCCATTTCGAATGATATTTGAATGATATAATTAATAAGAATGTTTTTTATCAGTTAGTAAACTGGCAAATTGTTTACTAATGAAGCTGTACTTCAGAATTTTAACTCGTTTTTGAATAAATTTTCTAGACAATCAAACTGCTCTTAATGGTAAGTTGCTAATTCTGAATTATGAAAAGAAAAGTATTTTTAAGAAATAAAAGTAATTTATTTTGTTGATTTTATGCGGTACTGGTAGGAAAATTTTCATTATGATGTTCAAAAATAAATGCAAGCAAAACATTTTAAACCACATTAAAGGAAATGCAATAAAAAATTCAAGAAAATTTTGTAAAAACAACTTATTAGATTGTTTCGAAGTTAGAAATGTGCTTTTTTGTAATTAAATAGACTTGTTTCGTTGAGTTTATTTGTTTCACTGAGGAAAAAGTATGAGTAAAACTACCAGCATGTAGTGAAATTTACCATATAACTAACGCTATGAGAACACCAAAATTCTCGGTAATTTTTGACAATGCACTTTGGTAATGATTTTGTTAAAACTTCAACAAAATATGATTTCATCATGTGTGATAAAGCCATTAAATGTGGTAAGACTTAACAGTTTTATCATGATAACTTAGAGCATGTCAGAAACCACCTATTCGGTTTAGTTAACTTTTAAGTTCCGTATTTTTTACTCAGTGTGTGGTAATAAGGACTATAAGTATGAAAACCATAACAGTTACCATACAGTTTCCACATGACATTACCACATAAACAGTTACCACATGAACGGAAAAATTATGAAATGACTGATAAAATACCGTTTAGTTTGATTTTCAATATTATTATTTTTTTAATCAGAAATGCCATTAGTAGTCACAGTACGCTAATTTTAGCAGAATTGTTTTCTCCGTGTAGAAACACTTTTAAGAAAAGGAAAGAGAAATATATAAAAAAGCGAAAAAATAATGTTAAAAAATAATAAGTGGGACAATTTTTTATTTGATTTCGGTAAAAAATTTAGGTTTAGAGGTTTAATCTTTGTGAAGGTAATAACAAGTTGCTGTAATAAGTGAGTAAGACGCAATAGCGTATTACACAACATATTTGTAGAGAATTAGTTTTGTTACGATATTATTATGTAATTTAAAAATAAAATTTTTAATGCTTTTTCAAAGAAGAGATGTGAAACAGGCTTTCTAATACCGACTTTGGTAAATACCTAGTGTTATATTGGTTGGTTTTTAATACTTATTATATTGATTAATACCAATTTAAGCTTATTTTCTTATCGAAAGGCAACTGGCAGAAAATAAAAAAAGATTAATTAATTTTAGAAGTAATTAGACAACGAAACAAAACGTTTAACAATAAACCAAATTATTTAGTACTGTCTTCTATTTTGAGAATAATTTATTACATTTAATATATCTCGAAAGTTTATTCCCCTAATTTTTAAAATAATAGAAATGAGTTTATTAATATTAAAAATGATAAAATAATGAAACTAAATAACTATATTATGAATTAAGGAATTTAAAATAATTATATAAATAAATTATATAATTATTTAAAAAGTATTTGAAAAGAATTTATACTTTCTAATTATAGCTATGTCTCAAAAAAATTTAAAATTGGTCTTAAAAATAAATTAATTGGTTTTAAAATTGTTCTTAATTTAAACATGTGAACCACAACTGTTAGGATGTCCTTTTTTTGTAGCAGATAATTGGACAAATTAAAGATTATTTTCTAACCTTAATTAAGTTTTTATAATGAATACCTTTCTCAACGAAAAATAAACTTATTAATAATTGAAATGAATAAAATCATAAAACTGAATTTATTATGATGATGATTTATTGAATGATTTTTTAGTTATAAATATTTTTTAGTCTTTAAAATCGCACTTCCCTCTAAAATTTAAATTCGAATAATTTGTTATTTGTTTAAGATAATTCGTAAACTGTGAATAATAGAGTCAGCGCACAAAATCAAATATAACGTCTTTTTATGATATTAATGTTTTACATTACGAGCAAGTTAAACGTTCATTAATTATATAAAAACATTAAATGATGTAAACTTTGTATCTTTTCAGATGCAGCAGATAATGGTAAGCAAAAAAATTCTTCAATTTCAATGACAGTATTTAATAATAATTCAAGAAATAAAGTTATTACTTCACGTTAATAAACTGTTCCAAAAATACTCATTCTAATACGGAATGAGTTCTTCTTTGAATAGTAGATTTGTAGTAATTTAAACTTAGTTAGAGGATGCGAGTTCATCGTCTACTAAAACTTGTATCCTTGTTTTAAGAGTTTAATCTCTCATAATCTCTGACTGTTTGTATTTATTGCTTTCCATTGGTGAAGGTAAAGCAGCAGTATCGAGCAACTACTGAACTTCTTCCGTACTATATATAT
>NC_092210.1:69076115-69093426 GCF_043381705.1 Parasteatoda tepidariorum | reverse complement strand
ATATAAATAAATAAATATATATATATAACTGCAGTATATATATATACTGCGCATAAACTGCAAGTATATAAAACCTGTAAAATAAGTTAAAAATACAAAGGAAACAAGAAAAAAAAAATTTATTGATACTTTTATATTGATTGACTATATTAGAAACCACTAATTTTTCGGATATAATCGTGTGAACTGACGGTGAGGTAATCTTTTCTTATTTTATTTTACAGCTTTTTTAATTTTGTTTCAATTTTAATTTTTTGAAATTTTTTAGAATTTTTAAGTATTTTTTTAAAAAAACTATTTATTAATATGTTTTTTAAACTTAAATATATATATATATATAAAAATACTNTAAATTTGTTAAGTTTAATTGTTAAATTAATTATTGTCTTTTTTCCTTGCTTGCCCTACAAATAAATATATATATATATATGTGTGTGTCTGTTTTCTTTGTATTTTTAACTTAACCATCCTTAGGCAAAGTTATTTTTGATGCAGAAAAAGAAAACAGAAATTAAAAGTTCTCAAATTAAGCTTAAAAGAAGCTGTATTTAACTAAGTGGTATTATAGCAAAGAGTGGTAGAAAAAGTAAAAAACCTGTTCACTTGTTCACCTGTTCACTTGTTACTGTAGAAATTTGCAGAAAAAAAAAGTAGCAGAAATAAACCTATAAGCATATAATTTATAGCCATTGCTTTTTTATAAGTTTGACTAGTGGAAGGTTGAATCGAATAACATGCAACTAATGCGCGAGAAGAAATATACTTGTGGTTGCAAAAACACATTATTATTATTAAGCTTTTTTTTAATTTTTTTTTTAGTAAATTTATAAAAATACAATTTACAGGTATCGAAAAGTAGTTAATTGATTTTGCGCAATCTAATATGTTTGCAATTAGTTTTTAGTTTTATTGATAGCTTACTTTTTAAAGGTAAACAAATTAATATCTGATATGTTCAATAATCTGATGATAATCAATAATCCGAAATTATCCAGACATTTAAAAAAAGAAGAAGAAAAAACTACTTTTTGCTTAGAACATTCTGTTTTTGCAATACTCACTAGTGTCTGTCTTCGCAAGTGCTGCCTTCTGCTGAAAATATTAAAAACACAATTAGCCTGATACGATTCTACCTCTGTTTTGACTATTTTCCAGAAGCTTTTATACTGTATAATTATAAGCTGTGTCGTTACGCTGTGTTTGGATCATTTTGGTCCAGTACGTATTTTTAAGAGAATATAACTTAATGAGAATTAGTTTGTTTGAAAGCTGTAAACGCTTTTGTATATCTTAAATATATTTAAGTTTGGATCGATTCGTTCATAATAATTTCTAACTTGATTTTTCATACAGATGATTTTTGTTTTTATAATCGAACAAAGAAGTACATTAAGGATCTTAAATTAATTTTGCCTAAATAAATTAATAATAAAATTGAAATTTAATCGGCTCGAATTTTTTTTTGTAACTTTTTATTATCTGGTTAAATAATCTATTTATTTTTACATTTAATTATTTTGCAACAGAGAAATAAATTAAGTCACGCTTTTTTTTATTACTAAAAAATTTTGATCTAAATTATTTTCATGTATTTTAATCTTGTTTTAAAAATCTTTCGCTTTTTGTATCTTAAGAAGCCAAAACTTTTAAAATAATATATTTATATTTTTCTAGTTTATTTTATGTTTGGGGGTAAGTTTTATATTTGTCCTGACGAATTTAGAACAAAAAAATAAATTCTGCTAAAAAAAGTAATTTTTCTTGATTTATCTAATAATTTTTACAAGTTTATCTTTACAAGTTACATTTTTACAAAAACAAATAAATGCAAGTTTAGTATTGTTATTTTTTGCGATTAACCCTTTTGAGTTATGTATTGCTAAGGGCTAGACTTTGAAAATTTAATTTATTTGCATTGTATGACATACAGCCCTTTATGGCGAATTATTGTTTCAAATTTGATTATAAAAAATAATAAATAAGTACTTGCCGAGTTTCTTTGATAAAAATTTTTTTTATTGAAAATTTTATAAGAAATTTATTATTTAAATTTCACGCAAAATACAAATTGCGGTAATTTCTAGTACAGTTTTTTTATAAATAGTATTTAGTATCATTAAAAGTGCACTTGAAATTTCTAATTATTTAAGTAATCAAACTAAAAAATAAGTCCCCTTTAAATTCGTTAAAATCCTATAGATTTTATATTTCTCAAAAATTGTATGTTTTTTTAAACTAATATTTTTCTTGGATTAACTTGCTTTTTCTTACTAATTAACTACTTCAAGGCTTCTAATAGATTCTTTAAACAGCTGACTTCGAAATTAAATATAATATGGTCCTTGAATAGACAGCGAAAACAAATGAGATCAATCTCTTAAAATTATCCTTAAAGAGAAAAATAAAATTATCCTTAAACATAATTTTTTTTTTGCATAATGAAACTTTGAATTACAATTCGAATGTTCGAATTACAGTTACTTAGTTGCGCGGTTGGTTAAAAAGCATAAAAGCTCACTCTTATTATAACAATTTTAGTTATAGTTACAACTTCATAATACATTTCTCTTTACTAAATATATTTCACATTTTTTTCTTTAGAAGTACTATTTAATGGTAAGTATTAATCTTTACAATTTGTAGGCACAAATGTAATTGTTTTGTACAATTGAAAGACTTCAATTACTTATAATTAGAGTTCTAAAATGTATACAAAGATGTGGAGGATGCAGAAAACTACATATTTAACAATTGTTATCATAATCACCAAACATTCGCACAATTTTTATTTTTCAAAAAAATATCTTCATTTACTAGATAAACTTATCCTTACTTTTTATACCCATGCAAATTCAACTTTTTCAATTCTAAGTATTATTTTAAAAACTTATCGTTGACTATTCCCCTTCACGATTTGTCATCTGGCATTAAACTTAAAAAGACCAGTTTGAGAAAAATATCTTAGTTAACTAATTATGGCAACACTGTGTTCAAAAATATTCCGGGAAGGAGTGATCAGAATATAAAACTTGAATAATACGTAAAAAATTGCTCCAACCTAAACTTTGTCATATTCCAAAATTCAGAAGTAGTTTCAGAAATATTTCCAGAACGTAACAGAAAAGCAAAGATGCCTTATTGTGGAAGAGTTGCACCCTGTTACGGCCAAAGTTAGAGCCTCTAGGCTAACTTCACAAATAAAAATAAGTAAAATTAACATTCAGGAAATCTAAACATTGGATGTCTCTCCTGACCATTGCATATATATATATATATGCAATGCAATTTATCCAATGCATTTTCTTCTTCAAAAATAGTTTCTGGTCCTAAGCATGGAGTACTACATGCACTTCATAAAAAGTACATAAAATTTGCATTTTTTAAAGTTATTAAGCATATTATGATGCATTTGATAAAGGAAATGACCTAGAAATCTCCACTTGAAAGCGGAGTGATCCACCTGTCTTTTTCTGAGATAATGGATTTCGATTGTAAATTGGAAAAATAAATAAAATAGACCAATAAAGCATATAATGTTCTGTTTTTTTACACATATAATAGTGCTGAATTAACCAAATTTATTTATAAGGACTAAATTACAGACTTTCTTTGAAATCTCAATTTAGTAATTGTATTTAAATGTTGAATTCTAATTTATAGTAAAAAATACTCGTAATGAAAAGAATTCTTTTTAGACAAAATCAAATTTTAAGTTGTTCTCCAGTAATTTATCAGCACTAAAAAATAAATGTTTTTGTAGTTCTGGATGAAGCTGAAAGTGAGTATCAAAATTGAAAATTAATTTTTTATGTTCCCCTATATTTTAAACATATTTTATTAAATAATGACTGTAAATAAGTAAATAAATAAATGCATGGAATAAAATTTCTAAGCAAAGGAACTGATACAAAAAAAAGTTTATCTTATACTACTATAGATTTGCTAAAGCGTATGAATTTATCGGTAACAGAGTATAATCGAAAATGCCGGTTTTTCTCTACTCACTTAGATAATTGGAATTTCCTTCGAATAAATGCAATGAATTGTTACTTATTTTATTATGAATTGTTATATAAGTAGCCGCCCACACGGTATGGTGGATAGATTCTGAGCTTACAACGGCTTCGACTGGACTTCTATCTTTCGAACTTAATGCTGGGAGTCCGCTTGCTTTACGTTTTCTCTGATCGTGCATTAGTGATTTAAATTTCACTTTAATGGAACATTCTCAGCAATTCTAGTGCAGGAATAGGATCAAGGAAGAAGAATCGCAAATTTTGTCATGAATTCCGGGACTGAATCCCGAGTTCGACGCGTGTGTAATTTATGTTTACATTCTATCGGTCTTTCTTGTATTGCTAGGGAGACATTGATCTACCTATATGGTACCCACGGTTAAGTGATCATAAGAAAAGTTAGATACATTTGATATTAAGAGGTTATTTTCTAGAAAAAAAATGATGAAATATTTCCTTAATTCTTACAAAATTTAATTCTTGAATAAGTGACAATAGTTATTTCTTTACTTTGAATAAAAATTCATTCGGATATTTGAGTATCCATTTTTTACAGTGCATTGTGCGTCCATATTGACTTCAGGAAAAAGCGATTCACTAAAATGACCCTTTGCTAAATGCAGATCTCTTTTGGCATATTTTGCAATTACGAATAACAATTTTAAATAAATTATTAACCCCGTAAGAATGGAATTTATTATTTGCAACATAATTGCAACGATTGGGATAATGTTTTGCATTCTTAATAAAACCTATTTTGCTTATTGTTGGATTGAATGATACATTTGAATTGATAAACGTTCTTAAAAAATGGTGTTAAGATCATAAATCTTATTAGACCTAGAAATGAAAATTGGAATCAAGTTTGCATTTTTCCCTACAATTTTCTCATGAGTATTAACTTCCTTTGTTTTCAACTTAATATTTTTGTGCTTGAATACTGTTTTTCATTTAAAAAAAACTGCTATATTTGTAGTCATCTAAAAAAATGCTTGCACAGTCAGAGTAAAATAAAAATTACGCACTTTTATTTATTTTTTAATTCGAATTTTAAAAAAAGAAAAATTAGAATACCATCTGTTTGTGTGTCGGGATTTTCCTGATAGTATGTTTGCTACAAATATTTTATTCGCTATAATTAATTTTTTCTTTCCTTAAAGAAATGAGAGGAAGTGAGTATTGTTATAAATTTACTATCTAACTTAAAGTTATTCATATAATTTTATAATTTTAAGAAATTCCTTAACTTCAAATACTTTAAAAGCAAATTAAATTTTCGGAATTCTTTTACCTGCAATTCTGTCTTAAATACACTGTTCGTTATGTGAAAATAATAAAATTGTGACCACGTGTAAGTAGCAATCTGAAAATATAGGGCAAGTCTATGTAAGATGACCATAGTGAAGAGATGGCCAGTTCGAATATCTCAAATATTTTTAAATATATTGCAGTAGACGCAGTTTTGCGGGAAGCTGTTCAACTTGTTTAGCAAATTAAACAGAGCATTGCTTTTTGCGAAAAAACATTGTGAAAAATTTTAATGTTTTTTTTATTTAAGCTTAAATTATTTTTCTTGACCAACAAATGCATCAAGCAAATCTTTCACCCATCAACTGAAGTATATTTTTTTTCTTCCTTTCCAAAAAGAGAGCTTTTAGAATAAGTCTAAGACAGATGGCCATATTTTTTTTCAAATCGAAAGAAAAGTACTAAGAATAGAGATACAACAAAATTTTAATGCATATTTTAAATTCTTATACATGCACATATTCTTTTTTCTTTCAGTATGTAGGTTAAATATTTCATCATCCAGCTGGACCTTTACAGCACATATATAGTTCTATGTATTATTCCTGAGTAAAAGCAAAATAATATTTTATTGGAATGATGCTACAAATTCAGTGGTCATTTCATCATCAACTTTAGGAGAGATGAACATATAAAATAGAGGAGAGATGGCCACTGTTCATTAATAAGTATTGTTACATCAAAGATAGTAGTGTCCTTTAAAGAAATTAAAAATAAACTGAAAGAGTAAGAAAATAATATGTATTTTAGTAAATTAGTCCTCATAACCAAGCTAAATATCTTCAAATAAATAAATCTAATTATGAAATTATTGGATAATTAATAGTTTTCTTTTGGATTGGTTTAGTTTTGTAATTTTACGATGAAAGCTGATAAAAAGAAATCCTTAAGTTTTTAATTACAATACTGAAACTTCAGTTATTTAATTTTTGAGGACCGTACAACCCTGCATATTACATTTCTATTCTACAGACTGTAGCATACATAGTAGTAGACATATTATCTGATTGAACCCTATGACCTACACGACAGAGCTCAACGTATTAATCGATTCTAGCTGTTGAGAAGAATAGAATACCACAACTAAATTCCATAGAAAGTAATTGGTTAAATTTGTGTAATATTTTGTGCATTAATTTTTCTTTTCTTACTTTCCAAGATAAAAATCATTCATCGCAGCTTATTGTACAGTTTTTCCTGTCTAAGTGTATGAAATGTGTTATTTTCCACATTTTAACTACACATTCCCTTCGATGGCCTTCTCACCTAGACATTAAGAGGAGATGGCCACTTGTTGGTTCAATTTCAAATTTTTTTTTTCTTATTGCGTTCTCAAATTCTATTATTTTGTGCTCAAAATATGTTGAACGCATGTAAGAGAATTTAAAATATGCATAAATATTTCTTGTATCTCTATTCCAAATAATTTTATTTCGATTTGAAAAAACTGAGGCCATCTATCCTAGATTTTCCATCAAAACTATTATTATTATTTTTATTTATTTATTTGTTATTCTATGTAATTTTAGCATTCAATATAATTTTTTCTTTACTATCCAACCTTTCAAAATTTGAATGCTTCGAATTATGATCAGCGTATTTTACATAAAATTATATATATATTTTAGTAATAGTTATTAAAAAAATTAATAAAATAAATTCTCTTAATTATAGCAAACATGTTTTAATATATTTATATCATATAATCACATTGTAACTCTTATTTATAACATACAATTTGTTATTTACAACTCTTATTTATAAGATACAATTTGTTATTTAAAACTCTTATTTATAACATACAATTAGTTATTTAAGGCAGAATATGTTTAGATATATGGAAATGATGAAGTATTTCTTTTAATCATTACTAATTGCTGAGGTCTGAATCAAATAATCAATAATCTAAATACAATATCTTACATATCTTTAATATCTTAAAGTATTATATGTATAATATTCTTATGTTTAAAAATATTGTTTCTTCTTAAATTTAAACATTAAAAACATTGTCTTCAGAGTTAAATTTGCTACTTAATTTCATTGCTGTCAAAATAAAGCAATCATTTATTTCTTCTGGTAAAATGAAAATCTGAGGAAAATTAGTCCATTACAAATCTACACCCGAAGAATTTTAAAATAATTGTTTGACATGAAATCCAAGTGATCTTTCAGCTCTTCTTGGCAAGCGAACTTTCCAGTCAGAACATTTATAAATAACTTGAGTAAGATATTTGAAATATTTGTAACTTAATATTTGGTAAACTCTTTAATCGTTAGTTATTACATTGGAAGCAAGTTACGGTCATCTCTTTAAAACTTTTTATTTTTATGTTTCTTTCATAATTAAGTTAAGCAAACTGTAAACTTTTAAGTGATTTCAATAATTATACGTATTTTATGGGCTTAATAATGCATATTCTGAAATTTATATTATTACTTTTTCTTTTGCATAGAAAATACGATGATCGGTAAGTTAAAGTTATAACTATCTAGCTATATCTTTAAAGTATAAAATGTATAGATTTTCAGGATCATTTCAAATTTTTTGTTAAATATTTAGAAATAAGATAGTATAGACTGAATAAACAAAGGAAAAATTATGGTCTGAAAATTATATATTAAGCATAAAAGGTGTATATCCCAAAATCTGCCAAAGATATCCCAAAATCTGCCAAAAAATGGAAAATAAATGTTCAGCTTGCCGCATTATAAAAAATCATAGATTCATAGAGCATCTTTATCATAATCATATCATAATCATAATCATAGATCATCTTTATGAAAAATCAGCTGATTATTTTCTCACAAAAGTTTTGAATTGGTCATAAATTCGTAGAGATTTTTTTTTAAATAAAAGGTTTTCTGTTACTTATTCTACAAGATACTTCACTAAACATTTAAAAACATGATTTTAGTTATGGTTACAAGTGCTTTATATGTTGTTTTCAAGATACGTATAATAGATTTTTATACTCAATTTTTTTTAGCCATACTAAAGAATATATGAAGTCAGAATAATTAGATACACAAACAGGGCGTCTTATTTTCAGAAACGATTGCATGCAGAAGTATTAGTTTAAAAAGAAATACATGCGATTAATTTTGAACTAACTTCTGTAGCTATTTTAAGCATTAAAATAATGCCACAAAACAATCTTAAAATTTGATCTGCTTTAGAGAAAACAGCTAAGCATAAATTATCTAATTGTATGAGAAAAAAAGCATGGTCGAAACTACTAGAATATTATAAAATTTAAAGAGTTTCGTTACTTTCTATATGGGCATCAAGAAGCTCGGTAATTTTTATCGAAGAGCTATGGTAATGCTTTTTATAAAATTAATAATAAAATATGGCTTTGTAATAGCTGATGAAATTTGGTTAATGTGGTAAATTTGGAAGAGATACAATTTTGAAAATCGGAATTTTCGCTAAACCATTACCATAACAAACAGAAAAATTACTGAATTACTGGTTTTAATACCACAGATTTAGGTTTATTAAATAGAATTATGTTGTTTGCTTAATTTTTAACCAAAAAATATCATTAATATGCAGTACAGAATTTTTTTTCAATAAAAATTGTATTAAAAGCATTTATGCTCCTACAGTTTTAATTAATTTTATGCCGCAACAAATGTTATGGTAACAAAATAATTAATTATATGTTATATTTTATTATTTATATACATGTTCATATATATGTAATATTTTTAGATCTAACACAGCAATGTAAGAAGTTTTTATTTGTTTAATTTTCAATTTCAAAAAACTTCCTATTCTTTTTTAATTACTTTACGCGAAAATATTCACTAAATATCTATTATTGAAACGCATTTATTTAATAAAAACTACAACTTTTACTTTAATAATTTATCATAAAAAGTATTGTCTTAATTAATGATGTTATGTTCGCAATTAAACTGTTTAGATAAAACTGATTTAAATTTTAAGAGTTTAAATTTAAATAAATGTTATACTGCGGAACATAATATTTATACTACAGAGAATATAAGTGCTAAATATTTGGTTATAATTTCACTTTTCATATTGTTACTAACATCAAATTAATTGTAACAAAATTCAATTTTAATTATCAATTGCAATACAATAGTGCGAAATTACTGGATAATATATACTATTTGCGATTAATTAAATTAATGGAAAGATTAAAATATTATTCTGTGATAAATAATGATCAAGTTGTTTTTGTATTGTGGCAGGAAAGTTTAAGCAGTCATATATTTTTACACGAAAACTATTTATATATTTTTAAAAAGTGTTATAATTTTTCCGAAATAATCATTCATAATAATAAAAATTGAGAAAAATAAATAAGTATTACTTTATGTCTAAAATCAAAACCAATCTTCAAAAAAAATTTTCTTAAATTTATTATTTCTATTTAAATAATAAAGTAAAAGTCTTTTTTGAATAAATTTTTTATTGGACTTAATAAACTTATATTTGAAAAGATAAATCAGCTCACAAAAAAGCCGGTAGCGTGTGTTATTTACTATCGGCTCCGTATTAGAGTAAACTCCCTTTAAGATGTTGTCGAACGGTGCCGAATGAAAATTTCTTTTCTAGGTAGTTTTTCGCTTCAAACAAACGCACATTTTCAAAATATACATACATTAAAATTCCATGACATGACTAAATCATCTTATAAAATTGTAAGGATTACCAGCTACAAACTGACTAAGAAAAAAGGACTTGACTTCTGCTGGTTAACAGAGTGATTAAAAGAGTGATTAAAAGAAAGGATAAAATCTCGAAGAATGAAGCACTGAGGTCCAATGATGAATTTACGAAGAGAAGGCGCTGGAAATAGAGGAACAGAGTTGCTTTTAATGCACCAGCCATAGTTATTCTGTGATTAAAAAGCAACTGCGTTTCACAAGTGTTACACACCTGTTGTTCTAAAAATCATATGTTCACTTCTCGTTTCCTCATTCTTTGAGATCTTATCCTTTCTTTTAATCAACAATAGTGCGAGGAGTACTCGAAAATACATTTTTTTTGACTGCTCTTTACACTTATGTTACACTTATATTTTGCATTGGGTATCTTCATCCAATATTAGAAAGCACTCCATTTTGCGGATATAATCGTGTGATGGGATGTAGAGATTATATCTTTTCATTTTTTGTTTTTCATCATTTAAAAATATATTTTGAATTTTTTTTAAATTATTTATTTTATTCTAATAATTTTTCTTCTTTTCTTTTCAATAATCTTAAATATTTCCCAAATTTTCTCTATATTTTTAACTTATTAATTTATTTTTGAGACTTATGCGCTGTAAATAAAACTTATTAATCTTCTTCGTTTTTCTCTTTTTTTTCCTTTTTATCTCTTTTGCTCTTATTGTATATATATATANATTTTCACGAAGAAGTATATTTCTTCTTTGTTTCAGTCGTAGAATTTGACAGTAAGTTAAAAAATAATTTTAATTTAATTATCATTTTGCATAAGTTATTTCATTTGAAAATAAGCAATTTTTCTGACTTTCTAATAAGAGGAAGGAAAGTTTAAAGTTCTAGGCTTTTTCAAAATCTAAGAAATAACAATATTTTGGAAAATTTATTTAAGGATGATTATTGTATTTAATTAAGGATGATTGCTCCATTTAATTACAGATGTATTAAGTAGACATTAATGTATATAACAAAATACAACGCAAATTGCAAAATGTGTACAGAATATTAAGGAAATTCTTTTCCTATTTGAAAATTATTTCTTGAAAAATGTTAAGTACGAGAATTGAATCCAAATAGAGAGATTACACTCGTCACTTGTTTGAAGATATTAAAATCATGTAAATAATGTTTTTGCATACATTGTGCATACATTTTGCATACATTCGAAGGAAGATGTATTTTTGTTGAACAGTTGTTTTTTCAAAATTTCATGATTTTTGGACAATTTTTTAAATATAATGAATTACATCTAAAGACAAAGTTTGACTACATGTCAAAACAGAGAGTTTTGTTTCTAAAGGTGTACGAAATTGTACTCTTAGAATTAATTGCTCTCATGAAAGATGCAAGAAAATGTGCTCATAAGCTCATTCTTTGGCTTAAATAGTGGTTAAAATAGTTATTAGGTTTCTAATTCTCAACGTTTTTCAAAACTTCAATTGGGATAATAATTGAAGTGATTTTTTCTCCAGAGAAATAATATAGTTAAATTTTAATGTCTAGAAATGTAAGGCACTTGTTTTTTTGACGAAATTATTTAAATTTGTTTTATTATAAAATGAATTTAATAAATTTGTTTTAAAAACAAATATTAAAAACATAATGGCTGTTGTTTACGATATAAAATTTAAACTGAAACAATGAATTTAGAAGATGGGCATCATTGGCGAAATAGTTTAAGAAATATTTCGATGTAGCAACCCGGAAAAAAAGTTTGAATTTTTCTCCGAGGACATATTTTAAGCAAAAAATTTTTTTTCACCTATCTATTACCAAAATGATCAACCATAACAAATAACTAGTACAAATAAATTTTTTGAAAACATGTATGACTTTTCATAAGCATAGACTCCAAACACATAGCATTAGTTTGAAAACTTAAAATATCATATTTTTAATAAGTACTTATTTGAGCGTGAAGCTAATAATATTCTTATTCTCATAGACTTGGGTTCTCAAAGTAAGTAAATTATATTGATACATAAATTATATTGAACATACTTTATTTAAAAAAAAATAAGTGAACAAAAATCAATAGTAAAGAGAAATTAAAATAATTTTTTGTAAAAGTTCTAAATATAATTAGTCACTTAACATTCAATTTTTAATTTGTCAAGAAAAATATAAATTTTGCTTTGAAAATATGTTTTTGAATCTAAAATTAAATAATACATATAAATACGATAAGAATAAAATCCTGCCAAGTTTCATTCCTTCCTTGCTTGACAAGTATTCTGATTTATTTTTTAATTCATTGGTATCAATTAGTACTTTAAGGAAGACTTTTAGTTTTCAACAACTTCAGTGTAGCAGAAAAGTTTTAGTTTGATTTTTTCAGGTTGGTTTATTTCATAAATCTATATAACCAATATATTTCATAGAGAAACACACAGTACAATTTTCAAGCATTATTATTATTTTTTTTTGTAATTTCTTGTTTCCTGCAATTCAAATATCGCGAATATTATCCCTATAATATAAAACGCATCCCTAATAATTACTTTCCAACCTGGTAAAAAATAATGGAAATTGAAATATCGTATTAAATATGTAAAAATCACAGACACACACACAGTACAATTTTCAAACATTATATATTTGTTCGTAATTTTTCATTTCCCACTGTTCAAAATATCCCCCCTAATATTACGCATGATTACTAATTTTAATCCTCCGAAGAAGTACAGTAGTAAATTCAAACCTTGTAAAAAATTGAAACTGACAGTTAGTAAAAATCGTAGGGAAACACATTGTAAAATTTTAAAGCATTATTATTATTATTTGTAATTTGTTTGTTTCCTTCAATTCAAAATGTCAAGAATATTATGTATGATAACTAGTTTTTATCTTCCAAAGAAATTGATCGTTTGTAAACGTCGTGGAAACAGGAAGAAGAAAAAATAAGAATTGTGCTAAGTCTGCCGTGAACAAACACGTAAACACTGGATAGTTTATAAGTATATCTCTCTTTAATCATAACTTGAAATGCATATTGGGCAATTTATTAGTGAGCAAAAAATATTTATGCTTTAATCAGTTTTCACATTAAAGTTTCCAGTGTTTCCAGTGTTTCCAGTGTTTAATTATATGAGAAGGAATAGGAAGTGAAAATCAGTTTTATCCGGCTTATCCTTTCAAGACATTAAACCATATAGCTGAAAGCCTATAATCATAGTTTTTAGATACTTTCAAAATATATAAATAAAGTGTTTTTCAAAATATATATAACGAATAAATAGCAGGTTGGGTAGGATTTAAATCATATGATTTTTTTTTAAATCATTGATTTAAATCACATAATTTCGTTTTTAGGCAACTGATTTAAATCAAACATATTTTATACAGTTTAATAAATAAATATATTTTTATATATTTAATTAGTTAAGATTTCTGTATAAAAATACAGTTAGGTACTTTTTGCATTTAAAAATTGAATAACTCTTAAAAGTGTTTGTTAACTGAATAATTCGTATAGATTTTTTTAAAAAAAATCATCAGTAACATAATTACCCAGAAAGCAATGTCAAACGCATTGAATCGAAAAAGAGATTTTCACGAAGAAGTGCGTTTAGGTTGCATAAGGGTGGCAGTGTTATTTTTTTCATTCAGTGTAAAAAAAAAAACACATTGGAAATATTATAACTGTTGCCTAGACAGTAACAAGTATGTTTCGCTCTATATGCCCCTTCTAGAGTTCACTTTAGTTGAGGGTGTTTACTTTGGATATTCATATTGGGTTCAAATCGCTTTGTTTAAACAATTTACATCTTTCTCATAACGATTTCCGAATCCAATTTCACAGGTACGGGCCTCAAAGTTTAGCTCCGTAATATATAAAAGTTAAATCTGTAAGCATAGATTTGTGAAATAATTTTGTTTTTCCAATAATTAAGGCTTCTGTTCGAGCAAACTTTATAACTGTCTAGTTTTGATGAAAGTTGACCCAAAATTTAGCCTTTTACCATATAAAGGTCACGCTAAATGTACACCACACACATATATTAATTGTTCAGGTTTACTACTCTTGCGTACGTATTCATAAAAATATATACCATTTTCCTTTGCGGTTTACTGTTGGCACATGTAGATTTTGACATTCGAAGTCTAGCCTTTTACCATAGTCAGGCTAAATGTACACAACAAACATATATTAATTGTTCAGGTTTACTACTCATGCGTGCGTATTCATAAAAATATATACCATATACCTTTGTGGTTTACTGTTGGCACATGTAGATTTTGACATTCAAAGTCTAGGAAAATAGCATTATTTTGAAAAATGTTAGATGACTTTGACCTTCAATGCAAAAGTCCACTGAAAGTATTTTTTTCGTATTAGTTAATGTGGAAAAAGTAGAACACAAAATAATAGTCAGTGTCATAACTATTCCAGATATAAGGAAATAAATCAAAACACTTTCACGACAGTTTAAAATGTTTTTATTATTTGCACATACTTTAATTGTCACAGGCTTGATTTTAAGTCATTTATGCTTAGTAGTGGTGTCGTCTCCACGGAAGATCAAATATACTCGTTGGGTTGAAAGCACACTAGCAGCAATCTCGGTGATCTTGTTCGAGTTGAGTTGCTCCACGAAAGGGAGCGTATTTTCCTAGATGAGCAAGGTAAACACGTGGAGAGGAGTTCCTGATACATCTGGGCAATGTTGCAAGGCAGAAAATTCTTACTCCATCTCTGCTGATTTTCAAGATCCTCAAGTACCCGAATCTTAAACGGTTGATGGATTTTATAATATATCTTTTGTCGTTGATTTCGCAGAGCTGTGAGTTTTTTTCTAAGTCATTTCCATTAAGGCGATGCCTTGTTAAACTTAAAAAAAGACTTAAAAAAGTATTTATAATCAGTGAAATGTTAATTTAAATAGTTGCTAATTCAAAAAAGTTCAAATTTCTGGATAATAATCAGCTGAATCAAAGAAAATTCATGGGATGCTTTTTTGATCATTTGAAATGAAAATGTTTCCAGTGAATTTTGTTAGCGAACAAAAAAAAAGAACGAAAAAGAAGCTACCTTTTATCTATACAACAAAAAAAAATTAGATTTTAAATAGAAAATGCGTAGCATCAATGACTAAACTTTTACTCTCTCTAATTTTTCTAATTCTTAATTTTCAGTTGATGCAGTATTTCCAGGTAATGGCTAAAAACTGTATAATAATGAATTCAACTGAATAATTTCATGTTATTCCATGCATCATAGCATAACTGTTTCAGGATTTTAACTACTCAGACTAAACTAGAAATTGATGTCTTAACCTAATTATGACATGTGTGTGTGCCGGGAAATAGTTTTATAACCATCGTTGAACAACCGACCCAATTTTGGATTTACGACTACTAATGTTCAACTCCGTAGCCTTGTAATTTTGAAGCCAATCCAAAAGATAAGGGAACTTTTGGATCAAATTTTGGAAGAAATTTGCTTTAGTGGAGGAATTTTTGAGGTAACTAACCCACCTTTGCATTGCATGGAGAGGAAAACCACGGAAATCTTCCCCGGCAAGGGACGTCTACCACTAAGGATATTTTTCGTCAGCATTGTGGTCTGTGCAAGCCGGATGCGGAGTTCGAATACGGTTCACCACATTGGAAAGTGAACTCTCTATCCCCTGAGCCATCAAGGCTAAATCTGTATTAATTTTGAAAAAAGCAAGCAATGTACTGGAACGCAAAGTTAATGGAGAAAAGGTTAATGTGAAATTCGTTCAGGAAAATCTTCGAAAATCTCCATTTACAGACAACGCTTAATTATTGTTTTCTTCTTCTTCTTAACGACAAGCATGTGGCTGGGTGGCGCAGTTGGTTTGTCGTCGGCCTTCTGAGCCCAAGTCTGCGGGTTCGATCCCCGGCCCAGGTACCGGTTTTTCGGGATGCAGAAAATCCTCAGCGGTCATGTCGTATGATTATGCGGCACGTAAAAGATCCCTGGAGTGCCTTATTGGCTCTTGGCATTTCTGGCAAAATTAAATTCGAAAAGCACTTTAGTATCCAAATAGAGTCTCGGTACTGCCAGCCATCTAGTGTGGCAGAAACTAGACGTCCAAATTAACATGACCAACGGTATCTCACCCATAGTGGTGGTCCTGAAAGAGTGGATACCACGTCTGGAGAACACACTAGATCTTCTCATCGGCAAGACCGATTGTGCAGCTCATTGGAAATAAAAAAATAAAAAAATCGACAAGCATTGAACTTATCGTTCTTTGCCACATAAGGTGCCGGAAGTGCTTTATAATTTGAGTTGCCTAGCGAGTATTTTGTAATCAAAGTCACTGAGAGCAGCAACATTCCCCACGCTACACTACCACAGATTCATAGGGTGGGTCACATTCACACACAACAGAGGACAACATGCAGAGAGAAACCTCAATGACCTGAGCGGGATTCAAACCCACAGCTATTGACTTCACAGTCAGGCACGCTAACCACTTGGCCACCTGGCTGGCACGCTTAATTAATTTGAGAAGTGCGCCAAAAAGAAAATGAACCACCTAGAATAAATTTGATTTAAGGGGACACTTCACGATGAAAAACCCAAAAATCGACCAAATTATACTTTTTTCAATTTTTGTTTCAAAAAATAATAGTTATATCTAGCTACAATTTAAAAGAAAAATTTTTCAATTTCAGTCATTTTTTGCAAAGTTATAAGCATTTCAAGATTTGTAAACAAGGTTATGTAAACTGTCTGTTTTTATAGTTAAACTGTTTTTTCTCAATGTTGTTTTTTACGATAATATTCAAACTTCGAAAAGTTCCTTGCGCATGAGTTTTGAATAAATCTTTATTTTTTTCTCATATATATGATTGGTCTAATGTTCCGTAACCAATGTGATATAAATAAAAGCTGAATACTCACTGAATATTTTTTAAATTACTTTAAATTGTTATTTAAATTTCAATTTTTAAAAATTATATAAAGACTATGATATTTTGATTTTTTATTTGTTTAAAATTAAGTGCTAAGTTGTTCAAACATATCCAATTTTATTTATACTTATTCAAACTGTAATATAAATGAGTTTCATACAGCTACGATAAAAACTCATGCGCAGGAAACATTTTGAAATATTGGAACATTTAGTAATTTAACTTGCGGATAAATTATTAAAAAAATTATAACTTTTCAACAAATTAATATTTTTGCTTCAAATTTTGGGAATATCTTTCTAAATGCTTTATTCACAATCTATGAAATTTTCATTAAAATTGGTTGATATTTAAAAAAAATCATTTTGAACCTGAAGTGTCCCCTTAAG
>NC_092210.1:68973017-69075783 GCF_043381705.1 Parasteatoda tepidariorum | reverse complement strand
ACATACATACATACATACATACATACATACATACATACATACATACATACATATAGATATATATATATAATACATATGTGTGTGTATATGTGTGTTACTCTATTTATTTATTATTATTATTTTTTTAGAATTCAAGGGCTACTTCAAGTATCTTTTGAAGTAGGACGCCATAAAACCAGGGAATGTGTTGTGATTGTGCAATTCCAATAAAAATCTAAATTGAAATAATATTGTTCTTTTGTCTGAAATTGTATCTATCGACTTATTTGTGGAAAATGTGAAAACTAAAGAAAAAAAACCCATCGAATCTATTTTTTAATAAGTTTAGGTAATTTTATTTACAGTTGAGAATACAAAACATACTACATCATTATAGCTATAACATTGACATAGTTTAAACTATAAATTTTCAGCTTTATAATACAATGATTCTAGTAATTCTCCTGTAAAAGCAGTATCAATTCTAGAATTGCACCATCAATTCTCGTATATATTTTAATTATTGCGGAGGTCTTAAATTTTGTAACAGTCAAAAATGATAAATTAGTAGTTATAAAAATTATCCAGTATTTATTAATAACGAAACAGGTTTGTTAAAGTTATTTTTTTCTTAAGAATCTATCGCAGTGACCAATTTTTATTAAAAACTGCTTAGGAAGTTTTGCTAATGCTAATACGATACTGCTAATACAACTATTAATACGATCGCGTTTAAGATTAGTAGAATTTTCAGATTTAGTCATTAATCTTCAAAACTACTGAACATATTTCAAAGTTTATCATTGAATTTTGATAATAAAATGCATATGAAATTATGACAATCAAACATTTCATTTTCGAATCTCACGGAAAAGGAAAAAAAACTTATGTAAAAAGGTGTCGAACAATAGGGATTTTAAATACGATCAATTAAAAATGTTCAATTATTGTTATAAAAAAATACAATTACATAATCGCAGATGTAAAGGTTCTTTATGTTGACAGGAAATCATCTATTTTCAAAATGTTTTGAAAGAAATGTTGACACACAATCAGGATTTTAACGCCTTCCTCTTTTAGAAAAGTATTTCAAACTCTTTCTAATAATCTCCTTAATTTACATATATATTTTTCTTTGTTTAAAATTTCTGTTTATGAAAAGTGATTTATAGGCACCCTGCACTGCCTTTTTAAATTCAAGACACACCAGAGTCTTAGAAGGAAAGAGTGATGAACATGAGAAATACATTGAATCAATATTGATAAAGTAGGGAGTTTCAGTAATTTCATCTTAAAAAAAAAAATTTAAATAGACGATGTTGTGAAAAAATGCAATAGTTATACTACACACACATACACTGCGTAACTCTTATCGTTACCCAATCCGTGGTAATAGAATCGAATATTAAAGGTCAATTTCTCCTATATTGAAGGAAGGTTGCTGTAGCTTATTTGTTTTCAAATAAAGTGTATAAACCATTTGAGCAAAAGACGTGTAACCCCTTAATATTTAAAATATCACTATTTACGGCAGCGAAATTTTGGTTGGTTCGGGCAGGTCATGTCCTTTAATAAGACTATTTCACTAGAATGAGGGAAGATGATGAGATCCTGAAAACTTATGATTTCCTTTTGAGGGTGCAATTGACCCTGATTGTCAGAGTGACACATAGAGATATATATATGGCGTTTGATTAAAATCATTTTCTGTTCACTTTCATTTCACATTATCCTTTAGGTTTCGTAGCTCCAATGAGACATAGTTTCATGAAAAGATTTTGGAATGTTGGTGACATAGAATCATATAACCATATATATGGAATGCTTTGAAGTAATCCACAGGGTCTGTACACATCTTCCGGATAAACGCTACCAATTGCATGTTCCAGGTCATTTATAACTATGTGATGTTTGGATGATGCACTTCGTAAAATTGCTTTCCGAGAATTTTTGAAGTCTGCAAAGAAATTTTCAGCATAATCATCTCTGACATGCGATGGCAATGATGTCATCATAAAATCTATGTCTTGTTCCATGCCTTCTGGTGATAAAAGTTTTGTTCTAAATAACAAAAGTTGAAAATAGTTTAAAAATATAGTTTGAGAACTTAAAAGATCTTAAAAATCTTAACAGAACTTAAAGAAAACTTAATAAGTTTAAAAAAAATTGAAAAATATTGAAATTTTGAAAGATGTAAATTTTTTGAAAAGTTGAACTAAATGGTATCAATTTATTTTTCCATGCCTTAAAATTTTAGTGTTCTCAAAAGACAGAGTTACTAAGTGACTATCTTTGAGTATTTTCAGTCTGGAAAATGCTTAAAGAAGAAAAAAACTAGAGGATTTTAAATGCATTTCGTTACAAGCAGTCGGTAAATAAAATGAGTAATTTTCGAATACAACAGAAATGTTGAATGCGTGAACGATAAGACGCCAACAGTTTACATTAGTGTTTAGCACTTAGTTTTTAGAACAAAAACTAAAGCAAGCGATATTTCTTATTTTCATTATTTAAAATTTAAAGCTAATTTCCTCAATTTCGCTAGATTATCTTTTAGAACTTTCATCCACTTAGTTCAAACTGTTCAACAAAATCAATTATTTTGATAGGAACTAATATTTTTTTTAACGGATTAAGTATGGTACAATGCATACCGAAAATAATCTGGTTCTATGGATATTACACGGATCCCCCATACACTTAGCTCATGCCTCAAACAGTCGTTGAAACCAACAGCAGCATATTTACTCGTCACATATGGTGATACTGTTATCACAGCTGATCTTCCTATTAAAAAAAAAGAAACAAATCACTCTGAATAACTTTTGTCCTAATGATGAGATTTCCGCAAGTTAAATGCTTCTTTTAATGGTTCAAAAGAGTTACCTCTTAAAAATAACTAAGTATTGTGAACTATTAATTAAGCAAATGAATCAGACACTAAAACTTACTTTCGCTGACTTAGCATGCATTCTTTTACGAATTTGGTTTTTTGACAATCAAAATATGGAGAGGGAGCTGATAATCACGATGGGAAAAGTATGGTCTCAATAGTTTAGTCAGGATAGCTATTGAATTTTTCTCTCTTCGATCGAATCTTCTCCCTACCCCGTTTTTGAATCCTTTTACACTAATTTCATTTTATTTTTATTTTTTATCCGTATCTTGCGAAACGAATCAAAAAGTTCTTGCATTACAACTATAAAAATTTTTTTAAAGACAATTTTAAGGAAAATATAATTTTTAATAATTTATTCTACTTAATTATGGACAAATACAAGTTTTTACTCCTTTTCAAACAATGTATTTTAAATGACATTACACGAACAATGAAAAAACAGTTAAAAAGTTCTTGGAAATGAAAATTGTACAAATACGGCTATTTAATTCGGAAAATAATCTTAATAATAATTTTCCGAACAACTGACACTTCTTATATTTTGATGGTCAAAGTTCCAAACCAGCAAAAAAAGTTAAGTTTGTTGTTTTTGTATCTGATTCCGTACCTCAATTAATAGTTAGCATTAAATAATTAGAATATTTGAGATCATGGCATGATTAATCTATTAAGACAAGCATTTAGATTGTTAATATTTAAGAGGGTTACGCTTTGTTCGCTTTCGTTCTTCGTTACGCTTTGTTCTGATCCAGTCTAATCAATTCATATAAAAGTTTCTTAAATGAAAATTAAAGTAAAAATATCAATATCGAATGCAAATCATTGCAAAAAGAAGCGTCTGAGAAGCTCTTTAAAATTATATTTCACGGAATATTTACATATGAGTATGCATATATTATTTCATTTCGAATCACATACAACAAACTTTTGATTTTTAACGTTCGTTGTAATTAAAATACATTTTTATTTTATTCTGAAGCATTTTATAGAGCATTTCAGTTTACAACATATGGTTTTGTAAAATTTAAAATATGAGCTTGAAAAAACTTTAATGACATTTCAACCATCTACGTTTTGAAACTTTTAATTTGTCTCCTTCTAAGATAATTTTGAAAGCATTAAGTAAATGGGAGCATTTAAAGTATTTTTGATGATGCAAAAAATAGGAGAAAACCCAATGAGTTTATTTAAACATTATGTCATTAAATTTTTAATTGTGTTTCAATATTTCTACATATTTTTTGCCTTAAATAATCTAATTAAAATGTAAACGATAAAAACATTTTGACTTTTTAAGTGACAAAGAGAAGTCAACTATTTCTGCACTAGTTGGATTCCAGTCCTAAGAATGGGGTAAACAAGATAATCATCAGTAAATTAGTGTTAATCAACAATACGAAATCGTGCACCAGTCAGACTAAATTAAATGTTTATCGTTAAAAATTCGAGTAAGAGAATGCATAATATACTGCGAAAGTTGAACAGTACTGCAGTTTAATAACATTTATCTCAAAAACAGGGCATTTTGTATGCATGTTTGAAATTTTAATATTTTTTATGCATTAATCATCTATTTTCATATTTATTCTGCATTAATCATCCATTTCAATATTTATTCTGCTCTTAATGCAGTAATTAAGCAGGAGAATAATACTTAAAATTTCCAATTAGTACGAATTTAAAATTTTCTAAACTCACTTGTATCTTATTAATTGTATAAAAAGGTACGGAAAGTGTTATTCGTCTTTTTCGATGGATGATCGAATTAATAAGAATTTAGGATAAACTAAATTGAATTCGACGTATTTTTATACAGAAAATGCAAGTTTTGATTTAAATATCCTATATTATATTCCTATTTTTTGTAGTTTAAAGAATATATTTGAGCTCATTTACTATTTTAACCAAAAAGTTAACAAAAAGTAAATTTAATTTAATAAGTTGCGCAAAAATGAAAGAATTCAGGTTAAATATGCATATTGAAAATACAAATTATAAAACATTTACTAGTTAAAGAATACAAAAATAATGGAATATAAGGGTTGCCCAAATGAAAAATAGATGTAAATGCGAGAGAGACAGCAACACCACAATTTTAAGTCATAAAGAAAAACATATTGTCGCAGAAGGAAAAAAAAGTGCTTAATTAATTCAAATAAAAGCAATTCAAGTGAATGCAAAATTATGATGAAACTGTTTTGGCCAGATCAGAGTAAACTGTAATAGTACTTTAAGTCGTGGCTGGAGATAGTTGCAACATTCCTGTATTCAAACAGAGCACTACATTGATGTCCTCGATTCATTTCAATAATCATTTCATTAGCAAAAGTTTATGATACATTAGAAATCATGGTGTTTACTTCCTCTGAGTGTTGGCAGTTCCGATATTGATATAAAGGCTTTATAGAAACTGTTAAACCTTGTGTTCAGCGCTATATGTACAAGTAATGGTTCTCCATAAGGGTCTATCATTTGCATTATTCTCTCATTCGGCCACACTACGAACACTACGGATCACTCTATGAAGCATTGTCCTGATCTGGGCATATTCATTTCAGTACAACGTATAGTACGGCAGATTGTGAAGTAATCGAACGAATTGCGTCTTTAATGACAGAAATATAAAACTTGGAAAATGTGTAACACCATGAAACTATAATTTTCGATGGAGATGATCTCTGATTTAGTTTATAACAATAATAGCGGTTGTTCAAAATGACGGACTTTAATGCATTATTTTTTATTTTTTTGATGTGAATATTTTTTCGATTTTGAATGATATATAATAAAGAAATGATCAAATTTGAAAGTTTGAGAATGCAGTTATCTATCTCAATATATCACTTGGGACAATATATGACACCTGCTCACTTTACCTAATGACGCCCCCTAGTACTAATTTATTTTGGTTTTTAAATAATAAACTGTTATCTTAAAAATATTGTGCATTATTATACTTTATTAATATATGCCTATAATTTATTTATAATATATTTATTTAAATCAATTTATGGATTAATTAATACTGAAATATTCAGATTTATTTCATAATTAGTCTAATAATCATAGAAAGAAAGGTTTTTTTATTTAAAAAGATGCTTTTTCATATTCCTATAAATGATACATGAAAAACTCTCTTTCTCCCTCCCCTTTATGTGAGAAATGGGTTAGTTTAAAGGGGAGAACTGAACTTCTAGATAGGCCAGTAAGGTATAATTTCAGATTTCATTTTTTCAGACTGAATTAAAGCAGAATAATTTCCAGACAGTTGGATTTAAATTATATGAATTTTCTGTACAAAAAGTAAAAATTTGTGCTTGAATCTATTTAGGTATCTAATATTGCTATCAAAGCAAGAGGGACTATGTTTTCTATGTGCGTTTTACTCTAAATTATATGAGAGACACACAAGTCAATCGAACAATTAGTTCAGGTACTTTAAGAGTGTGTATTCAAATTTCATTTTTTTAGACTGAATTGAAGGAGAATAATCACCAGACGATTGGATTTAAATTATATGAATTTTCTGTACAAAAAGTACAAATTTGTACTTATACCTATTTAGATATCTAATATTGCTATCATAAGCAAGTGGGACTTTGTTTTCTACGAATTTTTTACTCTAAATTATATGAGACGATACACAAGTCAATCAAAGAATTAGTTTAGGTGCTTTAAGAGTTTGTATTCATATGCTGTACTTCTTTTGACACATACATACCAGAATTGAAGTTTCATAAATGCGATACATGTGTACCAAGTTTTATGCTCCTATCATTTAAACGGTGAATGTTTCACCGAACTGCAGTGTGAACACATTCATTTTTAAAGCTTGTTAACCTGCGTTACGCAATCTGCAGTGCTTTCATTTTAATTTAAAACCTTGAAGGTTGACACTAATATCGCTGCAGAATGCCTGACAAATTCATCTATGACCATTTTCATTTGGGTAACCCCTGTATGTTACCTGACATGCTTGTCACATTAATTATCCGACCTCTGCTTTTTTTCAGTAATGGTAAAAATGCCATTGTTACACGGATGATTCCCAAAGTGTTTACTTCAATAGAGTCTTTGTAGTCTTGAATATTTGAGAACTCAGCATGAAATCCCTTAAGGACACCAGCATTATTAACTACAGCCCAAAGTTCTGAAATAAAATTATTGGATCAGATAAATATTAAAAAAAAACATTATTTTTAGGTGAAATATTTTATTTTCCATAAAGAACAAAAAGGAAGAAAAAATTTGGAACTTCCTTAATATTCCAAGAAGCATATTACCTTTTTTCATATATGTACTTTTCAAAAGATTTCTTGATATTATTTTGGAGATATAAAGTTTTAGTGATATGCAAGAATGTGCTGCAATTATTCTGACATTATAAATTATGTGTAAATGTATCTCTTTTACCACGTTTATATCAACTTGCCTTCCTGTTTGGGTGGAATTTTGTAATCGATTTTAAACTGATTTCCCGACTAGCTACAGGCTTCAAATTTGGCACATAGTTCAGAATTGGATGACAATGCATAAAAATGAAAAGAAAAAAGACCTACAAAGTAAAATAAAATTAAAATTAAAGAAAAATTTATATTTTCGCGATTGTCTCTTGTTGTCGATTCAATTATTTCAAATTAGCGTCATAGTGAGTGAAAAAATTGTGAACGGTGTGTGATTTGTGTACACTTGAGTGAAAAAATTGATATTTTGGAAGTACAAAAAAAATCAAAATCAAAATAATATTTTTAAAAACTGCGTTTTTGTAGTGGAAAATTAAAATTAAAAAACGAAAATTTATAAAACGAAAAACGTGGGGAGCATGAAATACATAACAGTACATATACACATTTTCTTACTCTTACACATGCACAACCACATCCACATCCGCATTCAGATACAATTACAGATATACATACACATATTCTCATGAGTACATATACAGTTAATGTTATGTATTTCATGCGTCCTACGTTTTTCGTTTTTCAAATTTTTGTTTTTTAATTATTATTCTCCACTTCAAAAACGTGGTTTTTAAAAATATTATTTTAATTTTGATTTTTTTAAAAATTATGTTCTTCAAACAAGCATTAAAACAAGTTATCATGACAAAAAACAATGAAGATTGGATAAAAATTAAGTAACGGTATTATGAACCGTATTAGCTCGAAAGGAACATAACAACAATAAAGATGTGAAACAATTTTCGAAATGCTGTACAGATGTCAATACAAGTTTCATAGTCTGAAAAAATTTAGATCTTTTTGAAAAGCGTGTGAAATATTTCAGAAAAATGTGTAGAAAACTTTACTGCAGTTTAATATGCAGAAATCTCTTAGATCTTGGTAGTGAATAAAAATATTTTCTTAAACTTCTTGAAAAAAAATTTTTGGGATTACAAATACTAAATTTCTTATTTATTTCTGAGTTTCCAGATTGCACTTATTTATATTGTTGGCTTAGAATATAAAGTAATGGTAATTGAATAAATAGCAATTACAAACATACCTAAATTAATAATTGCCTTACCGCATTTATTTAAGTTAATTTTCACGAAATCATATGCTCTTTTTACACTTTCATCATTTGTGACATCAAGCTCGAAAATATGTAACTGTTGAGAGTATTTAGACTGAAGCTTCAAAACATCTGCTGTAGATGGAGACAAGCAACTAGCAAATACTTGATATCCTTTTGAAAGTAACCGATCTGTTAAAAAGTGACCAAAGCCTCTGTCACATCCTGTAAAAAGAATTTACGTAATTTTTTATAAATTTAATATATTTATAGTTGGTTTATTTTATTATCCCAATAAATATATACCAGCAAATGTTTACCATATTTTAATTGAAACTTTTGACACAATAAGTTATTGTTTGACACAGTAAGTAATCAATAAGTTCAAAAACCGGGAATTTCTAACGAAACTAACTTTACAGGAGAGACAAGAAACTGAATGGTAAAGTAACAGTTGGGCATATCCTTCAGAAAAACATATAATCATTTTCAGCAAACAATGAAGCTGATAATTTTATACACTCATACACACAAAGTTAAGAGAGTAATTAAATGCCAGTTTCTGTGCTTAGGATGCAAGTTATTAATACTCATGAACGCATCACTGATGGTGGTAATCTTGTTAATCAACTTCCTTCGAGGACGACTCACAAAGCAAAGATACAACTAGCAATACTCCCAATTAGCGCAAAAATGCAATTATTATACATATAACATCAAAAGTTGAGTAAAATAAATAAAAAATGCTTTGCATACTGACGTAAACCAAAAAGAATTTTGCATCCTGCGTATTATGCGCAGACTTGCGATAGATTCCAAAAACTTGTATGCTTAAAAATCATTTTTAAAAAGCACAACGTAGAACAGTTTTTGCGATCAAAATGACCACAGTAACTGTTCTACGTTGTAAAGAATTCCGGATTAAATTATGGTAAAAAATACCAACACTTTGGATTTATTATCCGCAACATCCCTTTTACCGTAAAAGCCATTTTAACCGTAAAATGTTACAGTATAAGACTACATTTTTGGTTTTTCTTTGACTTATTACTCTAGAAAGTTTGTGTTGAATCTTATTTTCCCATTGCTTATCATACTATTAACAATGTAGTTGAAAAAGTTGTTAACTTCATCCTCAGTTAAACTTATTTAACTTTATCATCACTGTAAAATCTCAGGATCAAATTACGATAAAGAGTACTGAGAAAAAGATAGCCGCTATTTGTTACAGTAAAATCTATTTTTCCCTCAAAATTTTACAGAGCAAAAGTCTATTAGTGTAATTAAGCAAATATTACGGTAAAAATGGTTTTATACTAAAGTAGATTTAATGGAGGTGACACTCAGGGTACCAGAACAATGCTCTTGCTAATACAGTTCTGATACTTACATTATATAGAACATGTGTGGCCTACGGGATTTGCCAAATTGGTTCTTGCGATCGTTTGCAAAAGACTGAAAGCTTTAAAGCCTAAAATTCCAACACTCAAAAAAGAAATACAGAAATGAGTGTGTTATGAATTACGTATCACCCAGAGAAAAACTCTGCTTAAATTTTCGCATTGCATGGTAATGGCATTTCTGGTAATGAAAAAATATAATTCTGGTAGTAAAAACCAATATATACGACATTGAAACCATCCAGTTGATAATTTTTCCATTCATATAGTAACGGTTTACCGAAAATTCTGATTCTGAAATTACAGACAGTTCTAATTACCCCATATTTAATAAAAAATACTAAAAGGAAAAGTAAATTTAACTGAATGAATGGTTTTTGATAAATTTACCAGATTTTACTATTTTTACCACATTTTATTACTTATTATAAAACCATATTCAATTGTTTATTTTGCTCGATTCGTTATGAACGCGCTTCCGTAAAAATTAAAGATTTTTTTTGCTACCATAGATCAAAAATGACGTAATTTTACGAAATTCAGGTAGTTTTGACATACTTTTTCTGCAGTACGGGGATCATGCAGATCACTAACATGAAGTACTATATTCCTGGGTTTCAAAATCTCAGACCTTTTACATAAAAATAAAATATATCTATATTTAACACTTTAAATTATTAATGTTCAAGAATTATCTTGGAAATATTTGCGTCCTTTTTTTTGCATCGTATAAAAACTTTCGTATGATTTCGGTGTAGTTTTTTTTCCTTTTAAATGTTTCGTGACTTTTAAATTAATCGAATTTTTTCAAAATTAAATTAAATAAGCCATATCTGCACATAAAAATTGCAAAATAGACACACTACAGAAAGTTGTTAACCATTTACTAGCATTAATTTTTGTTCTTACCTGTAATAAATACTGCTTTACCCCTTGAGTTTATTTTTTGTCCGAAAAATGTCTTTTTCGTGATTTTAAAACACAAAATTCCAACATTTATAAATATAACCACAAAACCAACTATGAAACAACAAATACATTTTATAAAATAAAAGTAATAACTAAACAGACAAAAGAATATCCCGCAATAAATTAGATGAATTACACACACAGTGTTAAATTTTCGCAAACGATGCATCTCGAAGTAAAGGTTTCATTCGAATAAGGATTTCATTAAAAATACACTTACATACATTTTTGTTAACTAATTCCACATTATGTATCCATATCACACGAAATGCGTGAAAAACTACTTAATAAAAAGTAAAGGATAACCTGCTTTCTTCTTGGAGAAGTAGATAACTTGATAGGATTTCTAGCTTTTAATGAATGCTCGTGCTTATTTTAGCAAAAATGTTCACTTGTGAATACAGAAAAATTGGTTCAGGTTTCAAATATAATAAAATGTGATCACAAATTAATTACAAACTAAATTTATATATATATATACTTAACAGTTGAGACTTAAAAAGTCTCAACTGTTCCATTTGCCCTACCGGGAATGTTAGTCCACAAAATGCATGCCCGAATAAACTTTTTTAAGGGAAGAATTCTTTTGCAAATGCATATATTAAAATTGTGGTCCATACGCATTGATAGTGGCAAACTTTGTTTTTTAAGAAACCAAGCAAGTACGCCTTTCATAATTTCTCTTTTTAACTGTTTAAAAACAACAAAATTTAATTCTTAAAAAATAATCAATTCTTCTTTTTTAACTTTTGGTGCCATTCAGTCTTGCATCTTAGATTGAATTTGAGGAAACATTTAGTTGGAAGTTTACGGTGATACAATTTTTTATTTATTTCTGACTTAATATTCAATACTTAATTACTAATTAATATTCTAATGGAGTATAGTTTTTAAGTTTTTATAAAAATTATTTTCTGAATAAGAATTAATTCCTTTTTCAATTTTATTCTGTTTCGTAGCTTATCGTTATTTGGCTATTAATAAAGCTACATAAACAAAAAATAATTACTCTATATTTTTTTTAAAAATTAAGCTTTTCGGATAAAATATTCATTTTTGGAGCATTTTAATTCATAATTTTAAACTTCAGGAAGGAAATTTAGTCTAAAAAAATTATATAAACTGGAAAATACTACCTGTAACCATAATAAAAACATCAGACTTTCTCCTTTTAATATTTTTTAGTAAATATTTAAATATTAAAATGATTTTCTATTATATTTACTGCTGAAATAAACACGTATTGATAGATATAATAAACACATGGATTAATACAGTACAACTGTGTTTTGTCATTAAAAGTAATAAAAATTAAAATTAATTTTTATAAATGAACTCATAACGAACAATTCTTTATTTAAAAAATAAACCATTACAACTATATTTTCTTTAGTTATGGACGGTAACTTACGGAAATTATTAGAATTATAATAGAATTTTTAACAAATTTGCTTTCACTTTTTTTAAAGTTTTGTTGTAATTATTGAGGTATGCAAACTTGGAAAGTATACTTAACCTTAAATTGTAACTATGCTCGTAAAAACAGTTGTTGTGTTACTATAAAATGTTTTTAAACGCTATAAAAATGTGTTTTTCCTTTTGTAAACAGATCCGTTTAAATATTTTTTAACTATAAAATAAAAATTTTGCTTACATAAAATTAAATGAAAATTTTTAAAAATAAAGAAGTTAAAACTTAGAATGAAAGCTTGTTAATTCAAAATACGTATTAATCAGTTTTATTCATCAATAATTGCAATATTAAAATAAAATAATTTTCTGTGTTTAATTTATAATGAAATACAACTGTAAAATGTAAAATAAATTTTTTTTTTACAAAATGAGAAGAACTGTATATAGAGCGCTTAATCAATTTTTGTATGTTTTTCTGAATGCAAGATATCTCTCAAAAATTTTAAATTGATAATTAGATATTTATTTCAACGCTTCCACACGATGAAAATAAAGAACATCACGAAATTTTTGGTTTTTAAGAATAAAAAACTGCTGTTATAACTGCATTTTACATTCTTTTTTTACTTTAGAAGACGTTTTTAGCAGAATTTTGAAATAACTGGTCCAAACATAAACTGACATTCTTAAAATGAATTATCGACAGCTGATTCTTCTACTTTTGAAAGGTTGCTTTATGCTTGTTCAGCTGTTAAAAGCAATGCGTCACACTAAGTCCTTACAGTTTTATTGTCATGAGATCAAATATCCATCTCTTCTTCTATGATAAGGCAGCTCCTCAAACACACAGTAATACTCACGAGTTGTATCTCAAAAAATTTTAACGAAAAAGATTATTTTAAGGAACAAAATTAATCTATTTAAAAACTCTAACTATAGTTTCGTTTTGTTAAAATTAAATATTTTTCTGACTATAAATCTCAATAAAATTTATATTTTTAAATAAAGCAAATCGTTTATGTGTACGTTATAATGTGCAATTCTGTGTGGTATGTGGAATAACACTCTCGAGTTGTATCTCAAAAACTTTTAACGAAAAAGATTATTTTAAGGAGCAAAATTAATCTATTTAAAAACTTTAAGTATAGTTTCGTTTTGTTGAAATTAAATATTTTTCATACTATAAATCTCAATAAAATTAATCTTTTTAAATAAAGCAAATTGTTTATGTGTACGTTATAATGTGCAATTCTGTGTGGTATGTGGAGTAACACTCTCGAGTTGTATCTCAAAAAATTTTAACGAAAAAGATTATTTTAAGGAGCAAAATTAATCTATTTAAAAACTCTAACTATAGTTTCGTTTTGTTGAAATTAAATATTTTTCCGACTATAAATCTCAATAAAATTAATCTTTTTAAATAAAGCAAATCGTTTATGTGTACGTTATAATGTGCAATTCTGTGTGGTATGTGGAGTAACACTCTCGAGTTGTATCTTAAAAAATTTTAACGAAAAAGATTATTTTAAGGAGCAAAATTAATCTATTTAAAAACTCTAACTATAGTTTCGTTTTGTTGAAATTAAATATTTTTCTGACTATAAATCTCAATAAAATTAATCTTTCTAAATAAAGCGAATCGTTTATGTGTACGTTATAATGTGCAATTCTGTGTGGTATGTGGAGTAACACTCTCGAGTTGTATCTCAAAAAAGTTTAACGAAAACGATTATTTTAAGGAGCAAAATTAATCTATTTAAAAACTTTAAATATAGTTTCGTTTTGTTCAAATTAAATATTTTTCTGACTATAAATCTCAATAAAATTAATCTTTTTAAATAAAGCAAATCGTTTATGTGTACGTTATACTGTGCAATTCTGTGTGGTATGTGGAGTAACACTCTAGAGTTGTATCTCAAAAAATTTTAACGAAAAAGATTATTTTAAGGAGCAAAAATAATCTATTTAAAAACTCTAACTATAGTTTCGTTTTGTTGAAATTAAATATTTTTCTGACTATAAATTTCAATAAAATTAATCTTTTTAAATAAAGCAAATCGTTTATGTGTACGTTATAATGTGCAATTCTGTGTGTTATATGGAGTAACACTCTCGAGTTGTATCTCAAAAAATTTTAACGAAAAAGATTATTTTAAGGAGCAAAATTAATCAATTTAAAAACTCTAAATGTAGTTTCGTTTTGTTGAAATTAAATATTTTTCTGACTATAAATCTCAATAAATATAATCTTTTTAAATAAAGCAAATCGCTTATGTGTACGTTATAATGCGCAATTCCGTGTGGTATGTGGAGTAACACTCTCGAGTTGTATCTCAAAAGATTTTAACGAAAAAGATTATTTTAAGGAGCAAAATTAATCTATTTAAAAATGCTAACCATAGTTTCGTTTTGCTGAAATTAAATATTTTTCTGATTATAAATCTCAATAAAACTAATCTTTCTAAATAAAGCAAATCGTTTATGTGTACGTTATAATGTGCAACTCTGTGTGGTATGTGGAGTAACACTCTCGAGTTGTATCTCAAAAAATTTTAACAAAATGATTATTTTAAGGAGCAAAAGTAATCTATTTAAAAACTCTAACTATAGTTTCGTTTTGTTGAAATTAAATAATTTTCTGACTATAAATCTCAATAAAATTAATCTTTCTAAATAAAGTGAATCGTTTATGTGTACGTTATAATATGCAATTCTGTGTGGTATGTGGAGTAACACTCTCGAGTTGTATCTCAACCAATTCGAAAACTCGAAATTCTTAACCAATCCGCACCAAATTTGGTGTATATTCGCTTAAAGACATGACGGACCTAACTCTCAACTTTAAGTCTCTCTCTGATCATCGATTCACGCCTTATTCCAAAGAAAGGATTTTTCATAGGATTTTAAAAATATTTTGTAATAAGAGTGATTTGTTAGCTTGCAGCTCGAATCAATCAAAAGTTAGTTTTATCACATGTTCTTTTGAATCGTGGTATCATCGAATCATGGTATTCATGGTATCATAGTATCATAGATTTTGTATGTTTGGTATCACTAGTAAAATCAATGTTATTAGTTATGCTTTATTTGATTGTTAGAAGTTGACTTCAAGCAACAGAATTATGACAAGTGATACTGATTATTATAAATCTTTATTTTGGGGTTAAGGTGAACTCTTAATAACAAGTTTTGCTTAATCTGATAACATTAAGATGCCAGAAAGACATATAATTCCAGTTTTCTCTGAGTTAAATAAAACTTAATTGTATTACTGAAGTTTTAGCAAAATTTTGAATAAGATTACAAATTGGGCTTCTATAATTAAGTATAATTTCTTTTGTATCTTACTTCAAACATAAAATTATCAAAGCATTATATATAAGTATCTAAATTCGATGAATATATTGAAATTCTAATATTATATGTATCTGAGACCACAGAGTTTGTTATTTTAATTGACTGTTCTAAATATAACTACAATTAAAATATGTTTTTCATGTACTAACTTTTGACTTTAAATCTATTTTAATAATCCAAACCTTGATAATAGTGAAATTATCTTAAAAATTAAAAAAATATATCAGTATATGTGATAAATACAAAAATAAAATATAACTACTTAAATTTTAAGATAATAAATTAAAATTAATTTAAATTATTAACAACTAATTTGTTATGTTTATCGAATTTTCGAAGTTAATCCCTATTATTTTTATAGCAAAATAAAAATGCAGATATAATAAATAAAATATAGCTATAAAAAGCACTTTTGGGGTGAAAAATCCAATATATCCCATAATTTTTATTATGGAGCAACAAGCTGTAATGAAATTAAAAACCACTTTATAAGAAACTATTATTTAAAATTTAAAATACTCACCCTCTACAACTCTAATTTTTTTTCTCCAATTATTATCGATAGTTCTACTACACGATCATTTAAAATAAATAACTACATCAAAAGCATATTATTTTACTTGCGAAAGAAGTTATTGTAAAAGAGCTACATCGAAAGCGCCTTATGTTTCTTGCGTAAGACATTATTTTAAAAATGCCTACGTTAAAAGTACTTTATGGCACCGAGCGCAATAGCTGAGTCTAAAATCATAAAAAATAAATGCATTAAGAAATTCAAGTAGATAAATTAATGCTGATGTTATAGGAAACAAACATAGATTTTGTTTCCTATAAGCATGACTTAAACATAAATATGTTATTCACATTTAAAATTATATTTTCCGAAAATAGATCTCATATATCCAACTAGCCGCTTAACAGTAATGAAAAAATGCGCATTAGTACACGAAAAAAAATTCTAGCAAAATTACCGAACAGTATAGTAATCGCATTTCTAATAATAATAATTAAAAAAAACATAATTTTAGTTAGTAAAATTAAAGTATATGGTTTTTAAACAATTCATTTGGTAGTTTCTTTCTTTCTTATGGTAATGGTTTATCAGAAATTCTAGCTTTTAAAATTATAGTTCTTACTACCACACATTTAGTAAAAAATATAAAGCTGAAAAGTAAAGTTAACCGAATAAATGTTTTTTGCCATGTTCTAAGGTATGATAAAATCATCAAATTTTACTATATTTGCAAAATTTTATCAAATATTATAAACCTGGGGGGGGCGGAGTTATCGACCATGCCAACCTTCATCTATCAAAAGGTACCTCTTGATGGAATCAAGTTAGCATGTCTTATATACCAGTGAATTGATGTTTAATATTCGTAGTGGTAGTTACGCCACAAACCCATTTTTTATTGTAAATTTTACCGAATTTATTATGAAACCACATCGGTGATACTTTTTCTCAAATACAAATTTTTGCGGGGTCACCCTGCATGAAATTCTATTCCAAATTTATCACGAGGAGAAATTCTACTTGGGTGCTTTGGTGCATTTTACCAACAGAAAAATAATAATAATGTCTTAAAATATCGAAACTTTCCTTTTCAGGATCTTTATGGGAGAAAGGTGTCTTAAGAAAAAAATACCCTCCCCCCCTATAAATATTTAGTCTCGAAAAAATTTTTCAGACGGTGTAGTGTTTAAACCTTTTTCTACATAAGAACAACTATTTCTCAATTTTTTTAAATATTGTATTTTTAAAAATAGTAAGTAAAATATGACTTACTTTGATTGATCTTTCTATGTTTCAAAAATGTAAGGGTTCAAATTTTGTTTCTTCTGAGAAATTATTTCAATTCCTATACATTTTATAACCATAAATTTCATTATTTTTAGTCTTCTTTCACTATCACAAATGCACCAACAACTTCAATGCTTTTCATCAAGAAAGAAGCTTAAGAAATAATATTGTTATAACCAGTGCAAAAGCCTAATAATAAAAATATTTATTCTATTAATATTACAAGAATTCTAGAAGGCTATAAACAGTTTTCTCGAACTTCAAAAGTACTAGTTTCAAGAACAGCTTACAAACAAGGAATGTGTATAGTTTCAAGCTTTGAGTATGAAGAACCTGTGTTTGGAAAAACAATTATTATTGTGTGAAAAGGCTCGAAAGTTTTATTTGTGTGTAATCTTTTTAAATCTTGTTGTGTTTTCAACAATCAATTGAAAAGTGCGATGTACCTAAAGTAATAGCACCAGAAAAATCTATAATAATGAATTTATAATAATGAATATATAATAATGAATATATAATAATGAATATATAATAATGAATATATAATAATGAATATATAATAATGAATATATAATAATGAATATAATAATGAACATGTAATAAAAATATTGCTTTTTCTCAAATACTCACCACCATTTACTAATTTGTAAAAAAATGACTGTAATTTTTCCAAACTGAGTTAAATTTTAATCTTTTAATCAAGTAGTAAATTATGTTAGTATAAAAGTAATTTAATTATATTGTAAACTTTTATTCAGATGAGGCAGAGTATATCAATTTAGTATCTTAATAAAATATTGAAAATTATTTTTAGATGATCCCAAATTTCAAAACTGTAAACATTGAGGCATATGTTAACACAATTTTTATTTTAAATTACTGTAAATTAAAAATAAGTTTGAATTGAATGCACTCTCTTAGTAACAAAAACATACCATCTATCATATTTTCGAGTGAATATTTTGTATTTTCTTAATAAATGCTGTGATATGAATAAAAAAAATATAATATATTTAAATTTTAAGATTTTGCACAAAAATTATTATATTCTGTCTATGTATACAAACATCAAAGTGATTGTAAATGAATAAATTATGTTTGAATATCGATGTAAGTCTGTATATTTTTTGTCCATATTTCCAAGTTATTTCATTATTTTTACATTTCATAATTTACTTCAAATTTATTATTTCCATGCTCCAATGTAATTAATATTGGAATGTTTCTTTAATTAGAGATTGGGGGTTGAATAATCCAATATTATATATAAATTTTTATTTGTGAAAGTAATATTTTCATTTTTAAATAATAAAATATCAAAATACATAGTAATCAGAATCTGCTTCAGCCTAAAATTAAAATTCTTTTTTGCCTCTTTAAAAAATTATTGGTACTAAATCTATAGCATCTGTTGGGACTTTAACGAATGAAATGTAAAAAAGAATTTTAATTTTACATATATCAACCTGAGGAAAGAAAAAAATTTTATCATAAAGAAAACATTTCTAAAGCGCCAAAAAGCAGAGAAAGTTAGCATCACTATTAAATATTTATTAAAAAAACGGAAAATAATTTAAATAAAATTCATAGAAATCAAATTATAGTTTAACTATTTAAATCTATAAAAATTGAAAGAAAAATTATTTTAATTTTAGATGTGTTATGTAATATAGATTTATATGTCTATTGCATAACACATCTAAAATAAAATTAGTTTTTTTAATTTTTATAGATTTAAATAATTAAATTATAATATGATTTATATAATTTTGATTTAAATTGTCTTCTTTTTTTATAAATATTTAATAATGATGCTAACTTTCTCTGCTTTTTGGCTCTTTAAAAATAATGGTGCAACCTTACTCTGATTTTTAGCACTTTAAAAGTAACTAATAATGGTGCAATCTTTCTCGCTTTTAGTTCCCTTCAAAAATACCAAATCATGGTGCAACCTTCCTCCGCTTTTACTTCTTTTCAAAACACTAATTTGTTGTGCAACCTTTCGCTGCTTTTAGGTTCTTTCAAAATCCCATTTTTTGGTGCAACCTTCTCTCGTTGTTTGGAGCTAGTGAAAACACCAATATATACTAAAACTGAACACCAGTTTATGTAGCCATCAAGTGAATACCAATGTTTGGCGTAACATAGCTCGAAATTTCTTACAGTGTACTGAGAATAGGTATGTACTAAGTAATTTGTCTAATGGGTAGTTGTTTTGAAGAGTGGCGTATAAGATTCTATCAGATTCCAATGTTATTCCTAGTATTTAAAAAGTAATGAATAAGTAGAATACAAAAGAAGAATAAACAAATTTCTTTAATCTTGCGTTTGTAAGTTTCAGAGATAAATACTATGTTCTTACTTTGATGTAGTTTAGAGTTCAGCTAATAAAGGGATGAATACTAAGCTAGATCACGAATTTATTTTCTTAAAAAATGATCTGTAGTCAAATTTTGGAGCTCTAATCAGGTGCATTGTCATCCGAAAAACCTAGAGATTAAAACTCATAACGGCTAAGTAGGTATCACAAACAGATAAAAAAACTAAAAACAATATTTGCTATATATATGTTACCGGCAAAGTAAGAATCGCCAGCGTTCTATAAAATGCCTAGGCATTGTATATAATGCCGGATGTTTTTCGGCTAGGTATGAAATATGAGACGTATTAGATACTTTCCCTAGGCATTCTATATAATACCTAGGCATTCTATAGAATGACAAATGCTATTTAGGCAAAGTGTGAAAAAAATGTCCTGATGAGGTTATTATGTAAATGATGCGTTTTTCTCAAAAATAAAAAAGTTATTCTGAAAACATAATGAGATTATTAAAACAATTTATTCAAAATGCGTAAAAGAAAAATGAAAGTTGTACAAAACATAATGTCTGCCTTTCTTATTAAGGGAAACAAAATTTTCGTATAAAAATTCACGTTTAAGTCACAATTATTTTCAGTTTAGAAACAAATATTACACAAAATATTCATTTCATCGGCTTTACTGTCATGTCCACAGAAGATTTTATATTTTGCCGGTTTCTTATTTGGTATTCTATAGAATGCCTAGGAAATGTGTGAAATATAAATCATTTCATTCATAGCCGACTAGTTTTAGGCATTATATACAATGCCTAGGCTTTCTATAAAATGCCGGATTTCAAACTTTGCCGGTAACATATACAATGCGTGTTGGATTAAACAATTGAGAATTAATCTAAGGATTTTAATAAGTAGTATAAAGTTTCTTAAATTACTTTAAATAATGTTTAAAGTTGAATAAAAAGATAAAGTTTTAAAAGTGCAATGTACTCAAAACAAGCAGTTGAGTTTAAGTAAAACTACTTCAATATGCTGCTTTTTATTTTTTTATTATTGATTTATTATTTTTTTATGCATTTAAAATTCCTAGCTACCAAATCCGTGATTTTAGGAAAGTTTTATGAAATTCTGCAATAAATTACTTCCAAGAACATTATAACATTTAACATTTATTTAGTAAAACATTTTATGCAGACATTAAATAACCATTATGCGTTTAATGTTTAATTAAACATAATATACAGGTTTACGACATTGATTTTTCTAGAATATATATTTTGATATCTATATCTAATAAAAATAAAATTGCTTTTAACTGAAATAAATTTTTTTCAACGTTTAATGCTTCTAAGATTCAACTGCGACCTTTATGTTTTAATAATCATGAATCATTCATATGCCTCAACTTTTATTTATTTATGGAAATAATGTGAAAAAATTAATTTATTCATAAATATCTCTTATTTTATTTTTATTTTATTGACTTTTTGAATTGTATATAAAGAACTTCGAAGTTTAGCAAAACACTTCTTTATAGTAGTTACAGGAGTTTCATAGTTTGCGAAACAAAAATGTCTAAATTGTTTTTTGCCCTAATTGTAGCTTTCGCTGGAATAGCAGGTAAGAAATTGAAATAAAGATTATTAGAATAATTTATTCTTAAATTTTACTAATAGATTAATAGAAAGTAATTCTAAATAAATGTTTTTCTAAAAATAAAATTAAAAAAAGCTAATAATAAATGTTAGTTTGATTTAAACAAAATAATAACTAAATTTCTGATATTTCAGTATTCTTTAAATATTTTTCCATACATCATTTACACGTTGCTTGTTTAAAAGTGGTTTAAATATTTTTATAAAATAAATTTGTCAAATGTTTTTAATACTATAACATTCCTATTATTATGTATGTTCTAAGACTATCAAGGGTATTAAATCCTCTTGTTTTCATTTTAATTTTAAAAAAATGAGCTTGTTTTAATCTCATTTGGAACATTTTACGATTTGGTTATAAATTCGTGATAAGCAGTACAATGCAAACAAACCATAAGATTTTTTTTTAAATCTTATTTAGTTACTTTCTTCAGAAAATAATAGATTTAACTTAAATATTGTTCCAATGGTTTGCACTAATATTTCTTAAATAATTAAGTGGAAAAGTTCTAAAATTTTAGCTAAAATATTAAAACATGTTTATATAAGAAGAAAAGAAACATTTTTATACCCACTCTGTCAATTATCAACTTTCTAAATCTGAAGTCTCTTGTCTAAATTATTAAAAATAAAAAGTCGAAATAATAGTTAGGGTATAAGAAGCTTTCTTTAAAATTGAAAACCGATTTTAAAAGTTTGGCTTAATTTTATTTCTAAATTAACGTAGAATTTCTGAAATGTTTCACCTTTATTGGAGCTTCTTTTAAATACAAGACCTTGTAATAGTTGTACAATTGAATGTAATATCAATGGATGGAAAGAAAAAATAAAAGGTGTATGTTGCTATATAACGAGCTTTTTCTAGCATTTCTGAAGAATTTTAAAAGTTTGACTTAAAGGTTATCTTATTTTGCACTTTTTTTCGAACATTTAGATACTTATTTGGCTCTGAATTGATTACGATAAAAAAAATATGCATATAGATAGGACATAACGAGCTACCAGTAGTGTTCCTGAGAGATTTTTAAAGTTTGACTCAAAAGCATCTTAATTTCCAATTGTATTTTCGTATTTTCAGAAACAGGCTTTTGTTGGAATAATATTTAAATTGTTTCACTTTAGTATACACTTGCAATAAAAAGTTTCGTCAATTGAACATAAGTAGTTTCATCAGTTAAAAACTATGTGTTAGGATGCTAAAGAGCATTCTGCAATATTCCTAATGTATTTTTTGCAAAATTCCTAATGATTCCTAATATATTTAATGTANTTAAATAAAGCAAATCGTTTATGTGTACGTTATAATGTGCAATTCTATGTGGTATGTGGAGTAACACTCTCGAGTAGTATCTCGAAAAAAGTTAACGAAAAGGATTATTTTAAGGAGCAAAATTAATCTATTTAAAAACTCTAACTATAGCTTCGTTTTGTAGAAATTAAATATTTTCTGACTATAAATTTCAATAAAATTAATCTTTTTAAATAAAGCAAATCGTTTATGTACACGTTATAATGTGCAATTCTGTGTGGTATGTGGAGTAACACTCTCGAGTTGTATCTCAAAAAAAGTTTACGAAAAAGATTATTTTAAGGAGCAAAATTAATCTATTTAAAAACTCTAACTATAGTTTCGTTTTGTTGAAATTAAATATTTTTCTGACTATAAATCTCAATAAAATTAATCTTCTTAAATAAAGCAAATCGTTTATGTGTACGTTATAATGTGCAATTCTATGTGGTATGTGGAGTAACACTCTCGAGTAGTATCTCGAAAAAAGTTAACGAAAAAGATAATTTTAAGGAGCAAAATTAATCTGTTTAAAAACTCTAACTATAGTTTCGTTTTGTTGAAATTAAATATTTTTCTGACTATAAATTTCAATAAAATTAATCTTTTTAAATAAAGCAAATCATTTATGTGTACGTTATAATGTGCAATTTTGTGTTGTATGTGGAGTAACACTCTCGAGTTGTATCTCAAAAAAAGTTAACGAGAAAGATTGTTTTAAGGAGCAATTAATCTATTTAAAAACTCTAGCTATAGTTTCGTTTTGTTAAAATTAAATATTTTTCTGACTATAAATCTCAATAAAATTAATCTTTTTAAATAAAACAAATCGTTTATATATACGTTATAATGTGCAATTCTGAGTGGTATGTGCACAATCGAAATTCTTAACCAATCCACACCAAATTTGGTGTATATTCGCTTAAAGACATGACGGACCTAACTGTCAACTTTAAGACTCTCTCTGATCATCGATTCACGCCATATTCCAAAGAAGGGATTTTTCATAGGATTTGAAAAATATTTTGTAATAAGAGTGATTTGTTAGCTTGCAGCTCGAATCAATCAAAAGTTAGTTTTATCACATGTTCTTTTGAATCATGGTATTCATGGTATCATGGTATCATAGATTTTGTATGTTTGGTATCACTAGTAAAATCAACGTTCTTAATTATGCTTTATTTGATTGTTAGAAGTTGACTTCAAACAACACCATTGTGACAAATGATGCTGATTATTATAAATCCTTATTTTGGGGTTAGGGTGCAAGGTAGCAAGTTTGGGGTAACAAGTTTTGCTTAATCTGATAGCATTAAGATGCCAGGAAGACATATAATTCCAGTTTTCTCTGAGTTAAATAAAACTTGATTGTATTACTGAAGTTTTAGCAAAATTTTGAATAAGATTAAGAATTGGGCTTCTATAATTGAGTATAAATTTTTTTGTATCCTACTTCAAACGTTATTATCAAAGCATTATATATAAGTATCTAAATTAGATGAATATATTCAAATTCTAATGTTATATGTATCTGAGACTACAGAGTTTGTTACTTTAATTGACTCCTCTAAATATAACTACAATGAATACTTCTTACAATACTACTTTCGTTTTCATTTACTGACTTTTGACTTTAAATATATTTTAATAATCATAACCTTGATAATAGTGAAATTATCTTAAAAACTAAATAAAATATGTCAGAATATGTGATAAATACACAAATAAAATATAACTACTTGAATTTCAAAATAATAAATTAAAATTCATTTAAATTATTAATAACTAATTTGTTATGCTTATCGATTTTTCGAAGTGAATCCCTATTAATTTTATAGCAAAACAAAAATGCAGATATAATAAGTAAAATATAGCTATAAAAAGCACTTTTAGGGTGAGAAAATCCAATATATCCCTTATTTTTATCATGGAGGAACAAGTTCTAATGAAATTAAAAACCGCTTTATAAGAGACTATTATTTAAAATACTCACCCTCTACAACTCTGATTTTTTTTCCAATTGTTATCGATAGTTCTACTACACGATTATTTAAAATAAATAACTACGTCAAAAGCATATCATTTTACTTGCGAAAGAAGTTATTGTTAAAGAGCTACATCGAAAGCGTCTTATGTCACTTGCGTAAGACATTATTTTAAAATGCCTACGTTAAAAGCACTTCATGGCACCGAACGCAATAGCTAAGTCCCAAATCATAAAAAATAAATGTATTAAGATATTCGAGTAGACAAATTAATGCTGATGTTGGAAAAATATAGATTTTGTTTCCTGTAAGCATGACTTAAACATGAATATGTTATTCACATTTTATGTTATGTTTTCAGAAAATATATCTCATATATCCAACTAGTCGATTAACAGTAATGAAAGATTGCGTATCAGTACAAGAAAAAAAATTAGAAGTTTCTTTCATTCTTATGGTAATGGCTTATCAAACAAATTTTAAATTGAACAAAATATCGTATCTAAAAAGTTAATAAATATATTTTTCATTAAATCTAAATTTAAAAAAAATACTTAGCTGCTCATAGATACTTCGCTTTAGATACTTATTTTTCCATGAATTATTACTATTATTATTTTAAATTTTTTTTGTTGTAATTTACCCAGATTTGCATTTTGTGAGGGAGGGAAAAAACAACATAAGCATAAAATCGAACGTTATAATTGATCATGAAAAAGGTCATATGTATTCTTTATAATATTTACATTTGTTTTTTTTTAATAATCTTTTTTAAATAATAAAAGTAATTTTTTTTATTCTGAAATAGATCTGCTTCCATGAAACAAAAGAACTTTAGTTAAAAAGACAATTCTCACAAACAGTATACATGTGGAGTTTTAATACCATCCACATGAATACTGCTTGTGTGTTAATCAGCAGCCTTATAACATCCTCTCAGACGCAACACGAACTCTTTAATCTTTCCAAGTGATGATCATATTGTTGGTATATGTTGGAACAGTTGACAGTTCCTTCTGCAAATTTTTTGCGGGGTCGCCCTGCATGAAATTCTATTCCAAATTTATCACGAGGAGAAATTCAACTTGGGTGCTTTGAAATTTAAACAACAACAAAAAAAATAATGATATTTTAAAATATCAAAACTTTCCTTTTCAGGATCTTTATGGGTGAAAGGAGTCTTAAGATAAAAATACCCTNCCCCCCCCCCCCTATGAATAGTTAGTCTCGAAAAAATGTTTCAGACGGTGAAATGTTTAAACATTTTTCTACATAAGAACAACAATTTCTCAATTTGTTTTAAATATATTGTAATTTAAAAATAGAAATAAAGATATGACCGGCTTTGATTGATCTTTCTGTGTTCAAAAAATGTAAGGGTTAAAATGTTTCTTCTGTGAAATTATTTCAATTCCTATACATTTTATAACCATAAATTACATTATTTTTAATCTTCTTTCAGTAGCACAAAGGCACCATCAACTTCAATGCTTTTCATCACAAAGGAAACTTAGATAATATTGTTATAACCAGTGCAAAGCCTATTAATAAAAATATTTATTCTGCCGAAAATACAAGAATTCTAGAAGGCTATAAACAGTTTTTTCAAATTTCAAAAGTAGTAGTTTCAAGAACAGCTTGCAAACAAGAAATGTGTATAGTTTCAAGTTTTGAGAATGAACTACCTGTGTTTGGAAAAACAATTATTATTTTGTGAAAAGGCTCCAAAGTTTTATTTGTGTGTAATCTTTTTAAATCTTGTTGTGTTTTCAACAATAAATTGAAAAATGTGATGTAAAAGTAATAGCACCAGAAAAATCTATAATAATGAATGTAATAATGAACATGTAATAAAAATATTGCTTTTTCTAAAATACTCACCGCCATTTACTAATTTGTAAAAAAATGACTGTAATTTTTCCAAACTGAGTTAAATTTTAATCTTTTTATCAAGTAGTAAATTATGTTTGTATAAAAGTAAGAAAGTATGAAAAAAACGTCCTGATGAGGTTATTATGTAAATGATGGGCATTTCTGAAAAATAAAAATGTTATTCTGAAAAAATAATGAGAGTGCCATTAAAAATTTTTATTTAAAATGCTTAAAGAAAAATGAAAGTTGTGCAAAACATAATTTATGCCTTTCTTATTAAGGGAAACAAAATTTTCGTATAAAAAATTCACGTTTAAGTCACAATTATTTTCAGTTCAGAAACAAATTTTACACAAAATGTTCATTTCATCACCTTTACTATCATGGCCACAGAAGATTTTATACTTTGCCGGTTTCTTATTTGGCATTCTATAGAATGCCTAGGAAATGTGTGAAATTTAAATCATTTCATACATTGCCGGCTAGTTTTAGGCATTATATACAATGCCTAGGCATTCTATAGAATGCCGGATTTCAAACTTTGCCGGTAACATATACAATGCGTGTTGAATTAAACAATTGAGAAATAATCTAAAGATTTTAATAAGTACTATAAAGTTTATTAAATTACTTCAAATAATGCTTAAAGTTGAATAAAAAGATAAAGTTTTAAAAGTGCAATGTACTCAAGACAAGCAGTTGAGTTTAAGTAAAACTACTTCAATAAGCTGTATTTATTTTTTTATTATTGATTTATTATTTTTTTATGTATTTAAAATTCCTAGCTACCGAATCCGTGATTTTAGGAAAGTTTTATGAAATTCTATAATAAATTACATCCAAGAACATTAAAACATTTAGCATTTATTTAGTAAAACATTTTATGCACACATTAAATAACCATTATGCGTTTAATGTTCAATTAAAAATAATATACAGGTTTACGACATCGATTTTTCTAGAATATATATTTTGATATCTATATCTTATAAAAATAAAATTGCTTTTAACTGAAAAAATTTTTTTTTCAACTTTTAAGGCTTTTAAGATTCAGCTGCAAGCTTTATGTTTTAATAATCATGAATCATTTATATGCCCCAACTTTTATTTATTTATGGAAATAATGTGAAAAACTTAATTTATTCATAAATATCTTTTTATTTTTCTTTTATTTTATTGACTTTTTGAATTGTATATAAAGAACTTCGAATTTTAGCAAAACACTTCTTTATAGTAGTTTCAGGAGTGTCATAGTTTGTGAAACAAAAATGTCGAAACTGTTTTTTGCCCTCATTGTAGCTTTCGCTGGAATAGCAGGTAAGAAATTGAAATAAAGATTATTGGAATAATTTATTCTTAAATTTTACTAATAGATTAATAGAAAGTAATTCTAAATAAATGCTTTGCTAAAAATAAAATTAAAAAAACTACTAATGAATGTTAGTTTGATTTAAACAAAATAATGACTAAATTTCTCATATTTCAGTATTCTTTAAATATTTTTCCTTACATCGTTTACACGTTGTTCTTTTAAAAGTGGTTTAAATGTTTTTATAAAAGAAATTTGTCAAATGCTCTTAATACTATAACATTAATATTATTATGTATGTTCTAAGACTATTAATGGTATTAAACCCATTTGATTTCATTTTAATTAAAAAAAAATTAGCTTCTTTTAATATCATTTGGAACCTTTTACTATTTGGTAATAAATTAGTGATAAGCAGTACAATTCAAACAAACCATAAGATCTATTTTCTTAGAAATTCTTATTCAGTTACGTTTTTAAGAAAAAAAAAGAAATTTAACTTAAAGTTACAACACTTTGCATCAATATTTTCAAATAATTAAGTAGAAAAGTTCTAAATTTTTATCTCAAATATTAAAATACATTTTTATACCCACTCTGTCAATTATCAACTCTCTGAATCTGAATTCTGGGGTCTAAATTATTAAAAATAAAAAGTCGAAATAATAGTTGGGGTATAACGAGTTTTCCTTAAAATTGAAAACCGATTTTAAAAGTTTGGCTTAATTTTATTTCTAAATTAACGTAGAATTTTTGAAATGTTTCACCTTTATTGGAGTTTCTTTTAAATACAAGACCTTGTAATAGTTGTACAATTGAATGTAATATCAATGGATGGAAAGAAAAAATCAAAGGTGTATGTTGCTATATAACGAGCTTTTTCTAGCATTTCTGAAGAATTTAAAAAGTTTCACTTAAAGGTTATCTTATTTTGTACTTTTTTTCGAACATTTAGATACTTATTTGGCTCTGAATTGATTACGATAAAAAAAATATGCATATAGATAGGACATAACGAGCTACCAGTAGTGTTCCTGAGAGATTTTTAAAGTTTGACTCAAAAGCATCTTAATTTCCAATTGTATTTTCGTATTTTCAGAAACAGGCTTTTGTTGGAATAATATTTAAATTGCTTCACTTTAGTATACACTTACAATAAAAAGTTTCGTCAATTGCACTTAAGTAGTTTCATCAGTTAGAAACTATGTGTTAGGATGCTAAAGAGCAATCTGCAATATTCCTAATATATTTTTTGCAAAATTCCTAATGATTCCTAATATATTTAATATATTTAAAAATCATATTTTCATTAAATTATTATATTTTCACATTGTTTTCAGAGCATATAGACTGTTTTGGGGAATTTAAGCAAATTATAGGAAAAAAAGCTTCATATAAGGATATAACGAGATTTCTGTAGTGTTGCAATGCATTTTAACAGCAGTCTTTAGGTTCTACATATTCTTTCATTTTGGATTTACTTCTCTGTTTTGGGAAAGAGCAAGTATTAAATACAATAACAGTTAAAATTTTGTAATAATTTTTAGTTTTAATGTAATATTATATAGATCAATCTCCTTTGGATTAAGGGTTTCAAATTTATTTTTGACAATTTTTATAACACCGTGCCTGTATATGCATAATCTTGGTAGCCTGAATAATAAAATTTTGAACAGCAGAAACTTGAATCCAGAAACTATCTATAGGAAATTCAATTGTATTTTGAAAAATGAAATATCCAATCAAAAATGTCTCTTATAACATAATGAAATTTATTTTAAACTCATCCCATCCATGCGTGTTAATTTTTAGATTTTATCGAATATTTTAACTTAAATGAAATCATGAATTAATTATTTTTAATTGAGAAGACATATATTTTTCTTATACTAAAGTGTTTTCTTTTGATAAAATTACTTGGTATTTTAAAAACCTGATTTTCCTTTTTTAGCTGCAGCTCCCGGTAAGTGTTAAACCATATTTTTTGTCCAGATTATAGTGCATTGATGCTGTTGAAACTATTTTACTTTGAAACGCAATCTTGCACTTGTTTAGAAATTCTAAACATGCGTAAAAATAAAAGTTCTCCAAGCAATGTCCGGAACTTTCACGCAATAGAAACATTGATATTTATCTCTACTGTATAAAACATTATTTAGCTAAAATCAACAACATGATTTACACTCTATCAACAAATTTGAATTTTATAAATTTGATACAGTTTCGTGTTAGCATTAGAAATCAGAAGAAAAAAATTAAAACTCAGCTTTTCTTTTTCTACGTCCTATTTTTCCATTATTCATTGAAATATATTTCCAGGTGATGCGAATTTCATTTTGGAGTGTGTTTTAACTAAATTTGAAAATATATTTAACAATAAATATATTTTTATTACATTTCACTTTGAATAAATTTAAATAAAATATCTAATATTTTTTCCAACTATTAATTATAAAACATAACTTAATTATTATTTGTATTTAATATTATTATTTATGATTTTTAATAAATTATCTCTGTAATAAATATTTCTTCTAAATAGTTTAAAATAGTTAAGTTCAACAGGATAGAGGTTTTTAATAAAAATATGATTCTGTTATGTAAATTAAAAAAAACAACAACATAGAAATTAAAAAGTGAACAGATAACTGGATAGTGAAAATTCAATCCAAGGAAGAGATAAGAAAATGAAAATAAAGAGAAAGGAAATGAAAATAAAGAGAAAGGAAATGAAAATAAGCCTATCCAACAAGCCTGTTTAGTTTAGAAAGAATAAAGTAAAATCAGTGACCGTGGCTTTAAGCTTTTAACCGTTCCAAAAGACTGAGTGATTTCGCTAGTGCATGCTTTAGGTAAAAAATAATGCTGGTGCTAATAAGCCCTCTTGAACAAATGAAGAGATGTGTTATGCGACTCGAAAATAATTTTTGATGATATATTGCTTTCGAACAATTCCAAAAGTATCAAGCTTTTGAATAAAACACAACAGAATACAGGATTTTAAGTATGTTTCCAAAATAATAATTAAAACATAAATTAAACTTTTCCATCAATATTGCTTTGGTAGTCGTATTCTTTACAAGTTTTACTTAATAACAACATACAATAAAAACATAAAACATATACTTTCTGAAAAAAATAAAGTGCTATCAGAAACATATATTTAAATGTTTGTAAACAAGTTCTTACAGACATAATGATTAAAATGTACAATTTGCCTTCAGTTAGTAAGTAGGCATCAGGTTTTAAAATATTTCTAAAGCGGACAAAAGTTACTTTTCTGAAACGCTAAGCTTAAAATTGTAAGACCACATTAGCAACAACGTACGTTATTTCAATACATTATTCCTTTAATCAATTTTCGCTATAAAGTAATCAATTCTGTGGAATCAGCTTAAAATATGGTTCCTAAAAACTCATTTTCTAATTTTTAAACTAATGAATTAATTTAATATCAGCAAAAAATGTTCCACTTTTTTTTTGATAAATAAGATACATGATTTCTGAATCTTTTTTGCAGATATCTAAACAATATGATTCTATTTAATATGACGTAACAAGCTTTTAATTGTTATAGTTTTATCTTAAACTAATATTCAATATTTTATTCATAATTTTGTTAAAATTTATATAAAAAGTTTTTATTAGGGAATACTATAATAACGATTGTTTTGCACAAAATATACATAAACCAGGCGTTACAAAATTAATAGTTTCTAAATGTTTGCATAAAGAATGTCCTTATTCTATAGATATATTTCAAATAATTATTTACCATTAATTGAAATGAGAATTTTCTCTAAATTTTCTGACTCTGAAATATTTTTCTTTTTTAAAATTCCGCTGTGGATTTGTAAAATTGAATTAACTACGCATCGAAAATATATAGTTTTTTCAATCATTCAAAAAATGTAAAGCATTTTATATCTAATTCAGATTATGAATACTTCTTTTGAGTTTGAACCAACCTACTGAAAATCAACTATTTTGAAATTTGATTTGAGTATATAACTTCTTATGCATGCTTCAGATTAAGTTGAATTTGTAAACGTAATTGTTAAATTTGTTTTCATATAAAATATATTGTGTTATTTTTTTTGATATTTAGCTGATTCCACTGGTGAGTAGTTATTTTCTTATTTAAAATATTTTTTATAGTAAACAAAAGTACAGTTATACCTGCTACATGTATTATTTCGCTGATTATAAATATTTTACAGAAAAATAGGCTGCTTGCACAACTTAAATTATAAAAATATAAAGACAATAATACAGTCATAACATTTAAATTACCGAGCACAGACAAGTAGCTCGACCTATTACGAATATCAATTCATTTATTTATAACCTTTATTTTTAAGCATACTAAATACAGACAACAAATAGAGACATATATATATTTCTCTAATTTTGAACCAAAATTATTTCTCGAATTTCATTTTTGTTCAATTTTCATAAGTTATCGTAATCCATGCCTGAAATGTGCGTGATATTTTTTTAATAAAATGCAAAGCTAAATCAAACATGTTGTGTTCAACCCTTCAGAATCTAGCAACAACTAGATCAGATCCATGAGGCTATTTACCCTAGCAAAGTCCAACACCAGAAATGGACTTGCATGTACATCTTCCTGAGCTAACCCCAAACTATCGACGATATGTCCAGGATATATCCAGGGAAGAAGGTAACAAATAACACTTCGTGTAAGTGTTATCTGTTAAGATCAAACATAAATAACCTAAGTAAAACGCATCGATAGAAACACAGAAGTTCTAGATTGTTTGATTGATTGTTATTTATTGACTGTACTAAATTTCCCTGGTGTAAAAAAACCCTGAAAACCTTACTTCTTGTTTTAAGTAAAAATTCCTTTTCCTTTCAAGTTTTCAGAAAATATACTTCAAATACTGTTTAATTTTCAGAAGTTCTTAACAAGTTTACAAATGAAAAAGTTTCTTCTGAGCAGTACATTGTAAAGAGATTAATCAAAAGATCTTCCTTTAAATTTCATGGACATGCTTTTGAAAGCTTTTAAACTGTACTACGATAGACTTTTCTAGTATGATTTTTTAATGTTTAATTTAGATTTAATTTCAAGCGAGACTGAATTTTTTCATGCAACTAAAAGGAAAAAAAACTACAATGTATAAAATTAATGCTTGTTAAGCTTTTATGGCAGAATATTCTTGTAACATACACTTAATATTTTCCATTATGATAATCACCATATTACATTTCAAATAAATTTTTTTCTCATTTTAGAAAATGGTAAGTCATTAAATTTGTTATGTTGTACTTAGAAATAATTTTGCGAGTGAAAAACTACTTATAACACAAATAAAAAATAAAATAATTCATAAATTTATGCATAATGTTATAATGTAACTTATAAAATGCGATTATATTAAAATCAAGCTAATTTTCAATGCATACTATTAGATTATTTACGTTTCGGTACCAAAGCTTTATCATACAAAAAAATACAATTATTTTAGGCATTTTACCTGGAATTCAATGCAGAATGCATTGATTATTTTATTTCTGAGAGACAATTTTTTATTAAAATGTTTATTGATTTATTAAAGAGATGTTTATTAAAGAGATGTTTATATTTAGATAAAATAAACTTTATTTTCTGACGATTTGCCAAATGATTTTCACATGAAATCGTGTGAGTTTTTACAAAACGTTTGCTTGGAACATTTTCTGGAAAATGATTTGGTCATAAAAAAAGAAAATTTCCTAAATATTTGTCTTTATGATTAATGAATAAATTGTGAATTCTCATCTTCAAAAAATCCGCATATTCCTTAGAAATTAAGCAAATGCTTATTAAATTAAAATAAAATAAAAAATAAGGGATTAAAAAAGAAATTTAAATCTAGTAAAATTTAAAAAAATGCACCTTCGAAATACACTTTTTGAATAATATTATATTTTATTGAATTTCAATCAAGTAATAATTTTCGCTGATTTTTAAAAGCTTATATATTTATAATATTTTTATTTCTGATTAGATTTAAACGAATTACGTAAGTATAATTTTTGGAGAGCTTTCTTATTGTAATTTTATTGCATATTCTTAATAATTCTTATCTGATTCAAAGTTTGGGTGGTATTAATTCACAATCTTTTTTGCTATAGCACATAGATTTCACTTTATAAGGGAAAGAATTACAATACACAATACAATAAACTAAGGTATTAAAACAATTGCTATATACTGAGGTATAATGATATTCTCTGAAATAATATCGTATTAAAAGTAGTTTGCGAACTTAAAGAATTTTTAAAAAAATTAAAAACTATAAAATTTGTCTATAATCCGCAAAATCTGACAATAAAATCTGTAAAATATCGATAAAATCTGTTACACTCATTATAAAAGAAGAGTTTTTTTAATTTAATTTTTTTTAAAAATTTACTTAAAATATTTTAAATATACTACTTTTTAACATAATTTAATACTAGGCTATTTGCATAAAATTCTGATAAATAAATTTGATGGTTTAAAAACGCAATAACAAAACTGAAAGTCTAATGACCAAATTTAATAAGTATAAAACTAAATTTAATAACTGTATTTAGACTTTATTTGCATAATTTGTTAACTATAAAAAATATACAGCCATTTAATTTTGTTTTTAAAACTAATTTTTGTCTCCGTAACAAACTTTGAAAATACTAACAACATAATTTTAATAAATAACCAAGTACCAACATTATCAAAAATAAAAAATGACATGGAAAGACAAAATTACTTTCTTTATATCATTAATTGTACACTGAGAAAAAAAAAACTCAAAACTACCAGAATATGGTAAAACCAGCTAACTTTACGCGAATACCAAAAGATACTTTATTTTAAAGAAGCGTTACGTTGATAATTTTGGTAAAATTAAAAATAAAATATTGCTTTATAATATGAGACAAAATTTGGTAATTTTATAGTGATATCTTAGATCATGGCACAAAAACTATTAATTCTAGTAAATTTACGTTTCCGTTCTCAAAGGTGAGAACTGTAATTATAAAAAACAGACTTTCTCGAAAATCGTTCGTTTACATATGAACGGAAAAATTGTAGAATGAATGATTTAAATACCATGTATTTTGATTTTATTAACCAGAATAATGTTTTTTTTTGTGCCAGACATATTATTACCATACAGTACGGTAATTTTAACAGAATTGTTTTCACCGTAAAAATACAGAACTAAATTGCACTTTAAACATTTCAAAAGACCTAAATCGTATCAAATAATTACTAATTAAATATAGTTCAAATTATCTACAAATATTTATTTAGACCTTTAACTACATAAGCAATATTTTATTTTACAAAATTAAATTCATTTAAATTTTTCAGATGACGTTTTTGTTGGTATGTATTTTATTCATGAAAATGAAAAGCTCTTAATTATTTTGAATGTAGTATAGAAAGAATCAATTGCTTAAAGCATATACAATTTCTATAAAAAATTATAAATTAAAAATTGGATATTATAATAGTACTTATATCAATTTTATCAGCAAATTGTACCAGCAGTATTATCAGGATAGCGTTACTTCTTCAAATATCTCAAGTACTTAAAGATAATTTTTGTAACTGCAGCTAGTCTGTCGGATGAGGAAACTTTTACTGAACAATACGCGCAAAAACATTTAAATAAAGAATACTTAATCTTAATTTCAAATCAATAAACTTTTATTTTTCTAAATAGTTTGGAAAAGAGCTTTAAATTGAAATTTATTCATATTTTAACCTTCAATTTGTATCAACAACAATTACAATCTATGCTAATTTCCAGATACTCTGTATGGAGAGCAATTAAAATTATTGCTATTGATGATATTGATTTATTATTAAGATTATTTAATAATATTGATTTATATGCTGCAATTTTTTGTTACTTTAATGATACTCTTTAATTTCGGAATATGCGTGAAGATTTAATTCACGGATTGATTAGGGTATATTAGTTTGAGCATAATTATTTTAACTAGAAAGCATTTTCAATGATTTTTGTGAGGTGAACCGGATTTGAATCCCATTGACGACTGGTCGATGCGAATTCCGTATCTAGCTTGCATCGAGCACAGTGTTGACGTAGTTCAGTTGTTGACGAATCATATGTCAGAGTCCCCTTGCCGTTAGGCTAACCGAACGAAGTTGAACATTAGTAGCCGTAAGCCCAAACATTTGGGTCGGCTGCTAAACGATGATTATGAAATAAAATATAGAACACAAAACCTGAAAATATTTACTTTTGAATGGCTAGAAATTGTAAAATGTAATTCAGGCGTCTGCAGTTAGCAAGGAAAAGTTAAAAAAAAACAGTAGAATTTTTAACATCAGCTATGCAATAAGCTGCTAATCACTTAAAAATATACAAGGTAATTAGATAACAATTAGTAAAAAATATCAAACATCACAGCAAGATTTTTTGAAACATTACAGCAAGTTTTTTTTTCTCAAATTCTGTTCTTCTTCTATGTTTGAGCAAAAATATTGTAATATTTTCTCGTTTCAATACAAAAAATTGGTGGTGTGTAGAAACAATGATTGCCCCTAACTTTTATTTCTTTACCCAAATCAACTCATCAATGTCTACAACATTACAAAGTGTTTGCATCTTATTGTCTCACTTTTGTCACAATTTCTTATTTTTTCCTTTATACACAGTAATTTTTGTTAGTTCTTCCGTCCTTCATGATCTCTGAAACTTAAGAATTTTATTTTTCATTTAACACTATATTTTTACAGATAAAATTCAAATTTTCATAATGAAAACACTTAGTTTTATGTTCGGAAACACCATTCAGATTCTTTTTCACAAAGTGCTTTCATTCTAAATAAAAAATATTTAGTATTTATTATTTGTGTTTCTAGGTTTAACTGACAAAGGTAAGTTTACATAATTTCTGATTTTTTTAATCTGTGTATAAAATAGTTTTCTAATGTAAGTTAAAAAATATAAGAGAAGCTACTGATAAAAATTACCTAAAAAACAATACGTTTCAAATTATTATTCTTTTACTGTAAAACAGATGTAATTCTGTCTGGATTTTTTTTTAATCATATTCAATTAGAAATGCAAATGCATGTTAGTTGAATGCCAAATAAATGAATAGCCCCCAAAGAGGTCAAAAATTCGGTACCTTGGTTGTTCAATTAAATACTAACAATAAATCACCATAAAAATTACCATAAATTCAAAAGCTCACTCCAGCTCCAAGGATAAAATTTTTTAGTTTAATCATTAACTTTTATGTATCCATTAAATTTAAAAAAGAAAAATTTCGTAAATAGAGTAAATTTCTTGAATAAATTTTTATTCTTAGAATTAGTTTTGATAAACATTTCTCTTTCTTAAAAGAATGAGGCTTTCATATCTTGTCATGTAGGTCACCATTTTATAAAAAAGCAGTTTATCATAGTTTAGAAACAGACTTTTAAAGGGTTGTAAACAAAATAAACTTGAAGTGCATTAATGCAAAAAATTTTTCATAAAGATCACCTTTAATATGTATTTTTAAAATGTTTATCGAAATGAGAAAAAGTATACACGTTAGGAGGGAGAGCAAATTAATATTTAACCGAAGAAAAAAAAAAGAAAGGCGTCGTCTAAATCTGACAAATTCGATTAGTTAATAGCAGAAATAAGCATCAAAACAAGTTTAATTGGATGTTGAAATGCGAAAATGATGCTAATAATCGTCGTTCAACTGCTCTCTATTTATTGCGGCAATAAACACATTGTGCTTAATACTACCGTTTTCTTATAAAGGGATTTCTGAGATTTCAAAACCATTTTTATTATGGATTCTAAAAATACATATTAAGGTTAGTCTTTACAGAGCAACCGCTAAAAATTTTTAGCAGAATTTGAAATTTATAACTAAATGCTAATATACTCCTTAATAAAAATAAATTTGGAACCATATTTAAAGCCGTTAAGTGTATTTTTTGCAAACATAATATAAAAAATTTACACATTTGTTAAAAAAAAATACATTTGCACCAATTATATTTCAAAAACAATTGACGGAAAAAATTAATTTAAAATGTTTTTATTTATTTTTAGTTGCATCATTTGCCGAAAGTAAGTGTACAGTATTCTGCATAATTAATGTTATTTTTAAGAAGAATTTTCGTAAATCACGTTTCATATTACTACTTCAAAGCTTAGCCAAACTTTTAGCATTGCTTTAAAATGAAGCAATTAACATATGAAAATTCCCTACATTTTTACTGAAAATTTATTTATTTGATTTATGAATTTAAAGAATTGTAAATTCATAATATATTTCATAACTATAAACTATAAAATTATAAATAGTTGGGAAATATTTTTCGGATGTACAGCTTATAAAATAGCATGAAGTTAAAAACATACAACATGATGTTAAAAATTTCCTGAAAAACGTTATTAAAAAACATTTTGTTTAATTGGCATTTTGCAATGCTCAACCAAAAAATCTAATAACTATAAAAGAAAAGAATAGATTATGATATGCATTCTACGGTATTCAAGCTGTGCTGCGGTATTCACTTTTTCTCTGTTTTCGTCTATACGGTCAAATAACGAAGATTTTACGGCCAATTGGAGCACTAGAATTTTGTGAGCCAATTAGAATCTAGCGCACGTACTTCGAAAGGTGTAAACTTAGTAATGTGATGAGATTTACGAATTCGAGTGTTCTCCTTCCATCATCAAAGAAAAAAAAAAGAAAAAAAAAGAAAAAGAAGAGAAAAAAAAAGAAAAAAAAACAGCTGGAGCCTAATAATATTATAAAAATAAGTGTGTGGTGAGCACCTAATAAAGCCACTTAGATCCCTATAGTCCTATCCCTATAGATCCCTATAGTCCAAAACCTTGAACTATTGAAAAATGAAATATTATTAATGCTAAGCTTGCAAAACCACATGCTGTATAACATAGTATTCCTCATATATCACAACAGATGGCACCACTAGAAGGATTGATTAGGCCATATTCCATGGTTCACTTGACAAAACACAATTCAGCTATAACTCCAATATCCATTATTAAACGAAAAGCTTAGCATAACCTAACCCTGTGCAAATAGATTTCCTTTTTATAGTTCAAGAACCAAGCCAGCTGTAAATGGTTACAAAACCATGCAGTTTTGTATTTACCGTTTTTTAACTATACTGATTGTGAACGGTTTCAAACCCGTAATTTTAAAGAAGCTTTTTATGCATAAATTTCACAGTTAACTGGATGAACAGTCTGCTGCTAGTTATTTCAAGGTACTTTTAGTATGAAAATTCTAACAGTGCATGAAACATTTTAATATAAGTAATAAGTTTAAGTAAGAAAAAAAAACTATCAAAATATTTTAGAAAACTTCCTAAAAATATTTTTAATATGTTATATTCGCGTAGTTTTACTACTTAATTGGTCATAAAATCATTAAAACTTTACAGATCAGAACTATAACATAAATAATAATTTTTTTTCATTGTTTCAGAATTTATTACCAATGGTAAGTAAAGAAATGGACAATAAAGGAATGAAAAAAAACCGGACAGACGGGAAAAAAATTAACTTCATTTTATTTTTTAACAGTTTATAATTATTATTACGCGAATTAGACCCAAGAAGTTTAAAATATCTATAAGGGTTCATTAAACCTTATTTGATGCAGATTTTATAATTTTGAACAACTTTGTGTACAGTATGATTGTCAAGAATGTTAATATTTTTTAATGTTTATTAATAAGAAAAAACGGTTAATATTAAAAAAAAATACATTGCTTTTTACAACAGTTTAATTATTAGTTTGGAAAAAATGACTTTTAAGGTCAAAATCTAAACACTAGTGCACAAATTTTGAGAATTTTGGAGCAAAAATAAATTATTCTAAATTATGGCTTAAATCATTAAATCAAATCGCCTAAATATAATTAAATTCAGGAAAAGATTAAATTGCACCTAAGAAAAAAGCTTAATATCTTTCACCTGTTTTCTTCAGAGAGACTTACTTTAAGAACTATATATTTCAAGTTAATATAACCTGATTAAGTCTTCGATATTTTGATATAAAATGATATAAGTAAATTAAGTTATTAAATATTTAAAAACATAAATGTTTGAAAAGCCTAAAAACTTTTAAAGCGTTCAATTAATTACGTTTTGAAAATAATCGTTTCAGAAATTCATTTTTCAGTGACTAGAAGGTGTCTGAAATATGTTCTTTTATTGTCTACAATTTGAAAAAAGAATTGGAGTTAAACATTATTTTATGTATATTATTACAAATTTAAAGTTTCTTATTGGAATTTGAATTGATAAACTAAAGATTCTTAAATCATGAAGGAATTGCAATATAATTCATATATCTGTGATGTATGAATTACATAAGCAGCAAATTTAAGTGTTATAAATGATATATTTCTGTTTTTATAAATAATAAATATTTAATAAAAAAATATTTTCATTATTATTTAATCTCTACGTTAGGAACAAAAAATTGTTTTTAAATAAATATCTTTTAATTTAAGATTCATTTCTTCATAAATTGCTCTTTCGATTAGTATTCAAATTTTTATATTTATATTGGTAGTGCAAACCGGTATTGATGGTAAGTATCAAAATCTTCAGTTTGAAGATGTTTAGTATTTATAAATGAGGACCATTAAAAATGAAAAAAAGTGGATATTTTTGCAGCTAAATTACTATTAGCCATTTTACTATTAAATTGCAAACTGTTAATTTTAACGGTTTAAAAGGCGCACTAATGTTTAATAAAATTTTAACCACAAAAGTAAAATGCGAATTTTTTACAGAATTTTTGAAAGATAAATTAAAAAGTAAACGAATCTTAGTATGTAATAAGTAAACTAATTTGCTGATTAAATATCTGCCGCTTACCGAATCTATCATTTTTCATATAAAACAAAAACTTAAGCTTCTAATAAGCAAAATATAATACAACTAGAAATATGTAATATTTATCCTTATTACAAAAAGGTTAGTAACACAGTAGTACTAAATATTCGTGCATAAAACGTAACAGAAAATTTTCGTTTCTATTGGTGAGAAAATGTATCAATGAGGCAAGCAATCATTAAGGAGGCATTTTGAATTTTTAAATGGATAGTAAATTATAGCGTAATTAGCTTAATAGAAAAATAATATTTATTTGAAATAACATAAATTTGGGCACGAAATAAATAATATTACAAACTTTCAAAACAATAATTATAACAATTATTTTAGTATATATTCAATAGTGAAAAAAAAATTAAAATTTAAAATAAATGCATGTCAACATTTCAATTATCTCTTTTAGTTACTTAATTTTTTCAGAAATGCAGTTAAAAGATTTTATTTTTTGAAAATGGTTTTAAAAGTTTGTAAACTTAAACTATTAACTTTAGCTAATAAATTTTAAATTTTAACTATTGCTTGTGTTTGCAATTAAAATAATCTGACTACACTAACATAACACCGTATCTAGTGTCTGTAAGAACTGCTCCAGTTTTTGTTCTTAGACTCAGATTTTGACTAAATACATTAGTATGAAGAATTTTAAAGAATGTCAGTACTAAACCTAATTTTTTACGATGTCAAAAAAAATTATCTAACTCTCATACTAGTTTCCGAGAGGCAAATTAAATAAAGGAAAGTAAGCAGATTTAAGATTTATGGTTAAACTTTATAAATCATTAAAAGTATTAGAATAAATTTTTAATTGATAACATACAAACATGAGTTTATTAAAAATTTATAGCAAAATATGTTGAAATTTTTATGCGTTGTAAAAAATCAGTTTCATATAATGGATATTAATATATATATTTTAATGCTTTTCAGAACTTTTGAAAAGTAAGCTATGTTTTCATTTTTTATCACATATTTACTCTTTCGTCTTGTTCTGAATGAAACTAAGCTATCTACCTGCATTAATAAAAGCAGAAAATTTTCAATACTAATTTAAATTCTAGTACGAAAGAGTATTTAATAAATTTTATTTACTGTATTATTATCATGTCACGTTTTAATACGAAAAAGTTACTTTTATTAGTATATATTCCATCAAAGTTAAAGTAAAACAGTGTTTAAGCATTTCATATTTAGTGTGCATAAAAAATTTAACTAGATTAAATCTTTTTATAGTCAAAAAATCTTTATAAAAATAACAAATTCTATTAAAATTCTTTTTCAGTTAACATTTTAAACAATCAGCAATCATGTAAAAGTAAATTCTGAGAAAATCTAAATATTAAGGAGGAATTTTAATTAAAATAAAAAGTATCTAATAACTTTATTTCTTTACATAACATATATTTTTACATAACATATATGTTATACATAACCTAAAAACATAATTAAACATATCTGTTTCTTCTGTATGCTGTTTTATAAACCAGTAGTAAAATAAAATCATTCATCTACTTTAGGTGGAAAACTAGAAGGTAAAAAATTTCTCATAATAATTGTTATTAATGTCAGTAATTGTATATTCTAAATAATCTTTACTGAATTATTCTTAAACAATAATAGGATAGTTATTGTGAAATGCATAGAATGATTTTTAACAAATTTCCTTTTAGTCAGATTATTGCCTTGTTTTATTGTTTATAAGAGCTTAATAAACTTCACCCAACAAGTGTGATGACATGTTTTTTTTCATAAATGAAACTAAATAAAATATAGAAAATAAAGAACAGCATAAATCTGAAAAAGTACACTCCCTAGAAATCTACTAACCACTAAAAATCTATATCATTATACGCATTTTAAAGTGAGCTTAGTAGTAAATTTAGACAAAATTCATAAAAGTGTTTATTTATCGACAAGATTTAAGAGGACGTTTTCAATTCCTGTCATGCTAAGTTGAAAGTAAAAAGGTGTCAGTTTATAACATGGAAAAGTGAGAAGGTTACAAGAAGTGTAATAACAAATATTTTTGCTAAAATAATATTTTTACATTACTTGTCCTTAACACTTTTTTCATATTTTATGTCAAAATATACAAGCATCCAATTATAATAATTTTTAAACTCACTAATGCCATAATTTTTAAACTCACATGTAGTTTAAAAATAAAACTTTGAGTATGATTTATAGTATGTATTCTGTATTTTGTTTCACAACTACTGGTATATGTTTATATTATTTAGCTTCACAATGGGTGTAAGGTTAAGTGATGTGTATAACTTTGTGACAAAGTGGAAATGTTAAAATATTAACGATACATCATTTATGGATGGCCTTTTACAGTTTTTTATTCAATTTTCACAGAAATAGAAATAATTTTGAAATATTTTTATGCATACAGCTTTAGATAAAATGACTAAACTTATTATATTTTAAATATAAAAAGTTATCAGAACTAAATTAAAATATAATAAGTTATCAGAACTTATAATATTTTAATTTTGATTTTAGCTCTTCTTTAAAAATGAAAATAAACCCGAGAAAAAGAAAAGTTTGATTTCTTGATAAAAATTTCATTAGACATATTTATATGATATATATTTATATATATCATATAAATATATGTCATATAAATAAGTCAAATTTGTTTAAATATATTAAGATTTGATATGATGTTAATTAAATGTATATTTATGTCATTCACTAATATAATTTACCTCTTTTCATTAAACACTATTAATTTTCAATTAATTTAGAACTCAATCAAACCGGTAAGTATTTAAAAAGTTTCATATGCTATAACATTCTTTATTATGTAGTGTATTAGTGTAAAAGATATTTTAATTATGTTTTATAAACCTAATCAATAAAACAAGCTATAATAATGATTTTAGTTCATATATTCGAATCATATAACAAAAATATTATTTCCATAAATCACTTTTTTTAAAGTGTTTTCTACAAAGAAAACGCACAGATTCATTTATATTCTCATAGTTATTCGTAATGGCAAGAATAGATTGATTAATTTTATTTTTAGTATTACTTTTATTAAATTTTCTTAACAATTCAGAAAGTGAGCATGTAAAATAGAACTGCTGTTGTTGTTCATATTTTCTATTTTATGTGAGCTGGTTTTTTTCTTCAAGAAAGTTACAAATGTATATGAGTCTTACATGTTTAAAAAGTAATGTAATAAAAATAAAAAAAAATTTTTTTTCAGTTGGAGATGATCTTAAAGGTAATTTATACTCATGTTTTACTCTTAATATAAATTGAAGCATGAAAAAAAGAGATGAAAAAATTTGAATGCATATTTAGATTTAATTTAATGAATAAAATTCATCAAATAGAGTTTTTTTTTCCAAAATTTATGGAAACTGTAAAAAATTACTAATCAATAAATGCATAAATCTAAAAACATGCTCTCCCTGAATAATATGTGCATTTGTAGACATTATTCATTTCTTATTATGAAGTAATCTTAATTAAACAAAGAAAACGAAATGTGTAAAATTTAACCTTAATAGAATTGTGAAAAAGAATCACTGCTTGCAAAATAGTCTTTAGTATGTTTAGTAGTTAAACTTTAGATGCTTCAATTTAATAAGCAACTGATTTGATAAAATGCGTTAGACAGTAATGAAATAAAATAACAAACGGGGCATTAGTCGATGTTATTAAATGTCGAATTATAATTTTTTTTTTAACATTTTATTTTCGATACTTTTCGGGGTTAAATTCTTTTCACTGTTCACTCATTATGTTTAAAAATCACTTGTACGCAATAAAATCATTTATTTAAGTGCATATAATTGTGTTTTAACTTGCTTTTTAAGTAAATTTTTTTAAGTGATAAAATATTATTATAAGAATATTTGAGATTCATAAATTGCAATGTTTTAAACTTAGACAGTAATAATTTTGTATTATAATTTATTTTCAGCTGGAGTACAAGAAGGTAAACTTCATTTCCCCACAAAATTTTATTTTACTTTATTTCTTCATTTAATTTTAGTTAAAAATAATAAAAATTAAAATTATTCCAATTATAAAAATTTTAAATTATTACATTTTAAACTTTTTTCTTCCGTAGTGCATTCTTAAAAACAAGGTTAAAATAATCTAGAAAATACCAATATACCAAATATTTCTGCTATTTTAAATGTTTTTTAAGACATTTTTTGTTTTCAATCAAAACGAACCTAATTACATGACGTCAGAACATCCAGATTAAAGATAAGTTTTAAAATTCATATGAACTTTCATAATTCTTTTTCAATCTAATATAAATTTCGCTTTAAGTCAACATTTTGCATAATAGAATATGAACGTCAATTTCAATAACATTTTCTTCAAAACTTATATTAATAATATACTTCTATGCATATTAAAATATTTTGACATATATTTTTAAAATTAATTGAAAAAATTTTAAAATATATTTTCTATTATTCCCCCTCTCATGACTCAACTTTAATTTACGGCAGATTTTTTTGAACTCATTGTTTCCCCATTAGATTAAATTGAAAAACATACTATGAATTCTAAATTATACTTTCAAAAATGTTTTTAATTTATTATTTTAAAATCAATACAATTTCTTTTACAAATTATCTGTAATTTTTATGGTTGCATAGTTAAAAATTGTTTTGAAATTCTATTTTCAGTAAAAACTTAAGCAAAACTAATATGTGAATATTAACATTTTTTAGCTAAAGATGGTTTACAGGGTAAGTAACAAAATCAGTGTTTGTAAAAACTTTAAAATATCATAAAAATATAAATCATTATATTTATAACATAATAACTTTCCGTTAACTATAAGACAAAATGTTAAAATTTGAAGAAAAATTAAGTCAACTAAATATTTCCTGAAACAGGAATGTTTTCATTGAAAAGCATAGACATGCCAATTCACCACAATTCACATGCATCATTAGCTTGTTGATGCTTGTTTAACAAACACAGCCATTGATTTCATTCATTGTGTTTAGACCAGTGACTAAACACAGAGAATTTACGCTATTGCATGCTTTGATAGTATTTAAAGTCATTTAAAAAATAAAAAAAAGTTATATTAATTTTGAAATATATTTATAAAATCTTATTAATTTTGAATTATAAATAGTATTACATCTGATTTAATTAAAAAGCACAAATGTTTACTTTTAACAACTAAATTATTTACATAAAATTAATTTAATTTTTTTAGAACTAGGAAAAGCAAGTAAGTACTTTTATCAGTCTTAAATAATCAATTTTATACACACATAATTATTTTAAAGATACTCCTTAGTTTAAAGCTACCAATTTCATTTACAAATTAAAAATCAAATATTGTGTTTTTTAGTCAATGCTGGGTTACAAAGTAAGTATATTAGAAATTTTATTTAAGTATTTACATTGAAGAGCCAAAAAAACTGGTATACCTGCCTAATATCGTGTAGGGCCCCCACGAGTACGCAGAAGTGCCGCAACACGACGTGGCATGGATTCGATCAATGTGTGAAGTAGTGCTGGAGATAATTGACATCATGAATCCTGCAGGGCTGTCCATAAACCAGAGGGAGTAAGGGAGGGTGGGGATATCTTCTGAACATCATGTTGCAAGGCATCCCAAATATGTTCAATAATGTTCATGTCTGGAGATTTTGGTGGATTTCCGATACTCACGGTATGCTCGTGAAATGGTAGTAGTACGTGAAAATCCAAATTTCATTGCTATCTCGGAGATGCTATGTCCCATCTCCCTTTTGCTGACTATAACACCACGTTCAAACTCTCTTAAATCTATATAACCTGGCACTGTAGCAGCAGTAACCGATCTAAGAACTGTGCAAGACACTCGTTGTCTTATATACGCGTTGCCGATCGCAGGGCCGTACTTGGATTGGCTCCATACCCCTTTATTTGCATACTCATGCCTGTACCAGTTTTTTTTGCTCTTCAGTGTATATTGATACTGAACACTAGTTTGACCAATAGTATATAAATGTGAAGGCATATGTATCCAGCTATATGTATAAAAGCATATGTGTGTCTAAATTGCCGAAAGTATCTGACAACCTATAAGTATTTAACTTCTTAAAGTCTAAAAATTACTTAAGCTTTATGATAACAAATTGAAAATTTGCAATTTTAATATTAAATGCGTGTAAGCAAATCATCGATAAACATAGATAAGAAAGACTTATTTTAAAATTTATCATATAAAATAAGGTGTTTGAGTTTTTGTAAATTTGAGCATTACTAAATTTTTTTAAACATTATTTCTTTATAAAGTGTTTAAAGCCATTTAAATACAGTGTAATACTTATATGTATATAATTTAAAATTAATTGTCATTTAAGCATAACAATTCAAAACTGAGACGCAAGGATCTTTTTATTATAAAGCTATCATATCGTAAAATTAAAACATATATTTAGCCATAACTTAAAAAAAATATTTATAAAATGTCATAAGTATATTTCTATTAAAAGTACATTCCGAAAAAAATTCAGAATGATCTGATAAAAATTAAAACATTTGGTTTTGAGTGACCGCTAACCCTTTGAAGGTAGCAGTTANATAAACCAGAGGGAGTAAGAGGGGGTGGGGATATCTTCTGAACATCACGTTGCAAGGCATCCCAAATATGTTCAATAATGTTCATGTCTGGAGATTTTGGTGGATTTCCGATACTCACGGTATACTCGTGAAATGGTAGTACGTGAAAATCCAAATTTCATGGCTATCTCGGAGATGCTATGTCCCATCTCCCTTTTGCTGACTATAACACCACGTTCAAACTCACTTAAATCTATATAACCTGGCACTGTAGCTGCAGTAACCGATCTAAGAACTGTGCAAGACACTCGTTGTCTTATATACGCGTTGCCGATCGCAGGGCCGTACTTGGATTGGCTCAAGGATAGGCTGACATGTCTATGTATACATCTGACATGGCTATGTATACATCTGATTACATACTCATGCCTGTACCAGTTTTTTTGGCTCTTCAGTGTATATTGATACTGACCACTAGTTTGACCAATAGTATATAAATGTGAAGGCATATGTATCTAGCTATATGTATAAAAGCATATGTGTATCTAAATTGCCGAAAGTATCTGACACACCCTTAAAAGCATTTGATACATAAATAGAAATAAAATTAAAGATATTTCCTTCTTGCACAGAAAACACCTATAAGTATTTAACTTCTTAAAGTCTAAAATTTACTTAAGCTTTATAATAACAAATTGAAAATTTGCAATTTTAATATTAAATGCGTGTAGCAACTCATCGATAAACATAGACAAGAAAGACTTATTTTCAGATTTATCATAAAAAAATAAAGTGTTTGAGTTCTTGTAAATTTGAGCATCACTAATTTTTTTTAAACATTATTTCTTTATAAAGTGTTTAAAGCCTTTTAAATACAGTGTAATACTTATATGTATATAATTTAAAATTAATTGTCATTTAAGCATAACAATTCAAAACTGAGACGCAAGGATCTTTTTATTATAAAGCTATCATATCGTAAAATAAAAACAAATATTTAGCCATAACTTAAAAAAATATTTATAAAATGTCATAAGTATATTTCTATTAAAAGTACATTCCGAAAAAAATTCAGAATGATCTGATAAAAATTAAAACATTTGGTTTTGAGTGACCGCTAACCCTTTGAAGGTAGCAGTTAAATTTCATTGCACTGCGAAAATAATAGATATGAAAAGATTAAATGTAAATATATATTTGATCATTAAATAGATATTATGTTTTAAATATGACAAATATATGTTTATACTAATACAAACAAAACTTTAAAATTCATAGAGAACAAATAAGGACCACCAATTATGACTTTAGTAAAATAAATTTTTTAACATTAAGCTTTATTTAAAATTAATATTTAATATAAATATTGAAGTTAACAATGATAAGCTTTAATAAATAGTAATTATAACTTGTAATAACTTATCAACAAATCATAACAATAAATAAAAGTTTTGAGACTTGTTTGTAGCTAATATTACAATAAACTTCGATAACATCGCGTCAAAGAACGAGCATGAATGGAACATGCAAAGACATGTACAAAATACGCTCCAGTTGAAAGAATAAATCATATAATTTCATTTCCTAATCTAATCACAATCCAAAAGCAATTTTTTGTAAAAGGCAAATTTATTAAATTTTTCTCTACAAACTTATTAAAGTAAAAATCCATTATTAAAGTAAATTCAAACCATCACATGGGGTCTTTTTTCTTGTTAGAAAAATTAAAAACATTGGCAAAACATATTTTGTCTAATAGGCTAAATCAAAACGCTAGTTTAATTTCCATTTTGTTTATTTATTTGTTTATTGTATAAAACTAATTGAAATCTCATGTTTTTAGGCAACTTCAAAAATGTTAAAAATAACTATTGTTGTAATAAATTTTTTTTAACACATTAACTTTTCAATTACATTAAAATGCTATTTATTTCTATTTTTGCATAGCACATTTAATTTATTTCCATTGTTTTCCATTTATTTAGTTAAGTTTTAAATGGATAGCATAACTTCTTAAGAAATATAGCATTAGTTAACCTATATATTATAATCTTCCTTAGAGCTTGCAGAATCTGGTAAGTAATTGTCGTTATTTTGATATCACCAATATGACATATTATTCATTAAACTCACCCGGTAAACATATATATATATAGGNTATATATATATATATATACATATATATATACGTAGGAAACTGACATCCTTTGTAATTTAAACTAAACGCATTCATAGCTAATTTTGTAGTGTTTTTTTTAACGATATATCTTATAAATTTGAATTAGTCCACCTGCTACACTATAAAAAGTGGATGCTCAAATTCCACTAAATTTTCTTCGTTTTTGACTAAATCGTTTACTGGTATATGATCCTAGCAAAAATTTCGTAAAATTTCATCAAAAATTTCATCAAAATTAAAGAAGTGTTTCGTCATTCTTTTTTTTCCCCAAACAAATAAAAATCTCATAGCTCCTAATGTATTTGAACTTTTCCATTAACCATTGTAACGCGGACACCATGCACGTGAACTTTTTTTAATAAACTATTTTTAAATGAAATTTAACGTTTTGTTCATGCGAAAGCATTTTCATATTTTTAATTTACTTCTCTGCATTCTTTCCCCTTTCCAATTTGCTTACATAGAGAACAGAAAAATCACAGATGATGCAGTTAAAATTATATTTCAATGATTATAAGATTCGTGGAATTAACTTTTAAATTATGTAACAATAGTAATTAAATTTAAATATATGAATAGTTTAAATTAAATTTCAAATAATTTAACAGTAGTAACTTGATTTGAAAAAAATTAACAGAATTCGTTTGATTTTTTATTGCATTAAAATAAGTACTAGTTTTGGTCAATTCTGTAATCAGAAAATAATACATTTTGAAATCAAATAAAAATAAACTTGAAGCTCTTACGATGCCAAAAGATGAATATGTTACGAAGGCTTTTATTTTTAAAAAGAAAAATACATCGAAATTTGCACTAAATATTTTTAATTAATTAGTTTACTAAAAACGCCTCCTTCTTGAAAGTGTCTTGAAATCAAAAAAAAAATTATAATTTACAAACTTATTTAAAGAGCAAAAAAAAAAATAATAATAATAATACATCTTCTTTTTATAAAATATAATTTTTTTTTCATCCATAATTTTCTTGAATATTTTAAAGCACAAGAAACTCAAAATAAATATTTTTATAAGAAAAGAAAAAATAATTTTTCTCTTTAAAACTTTTTATACCTTTCAGCTGAAAAAGCATCCGCAGCTAAATCAGGTAAGTGTACGAAAATACATAAATAATAAGAATAATAATATATTGTCTTCTGAATATTAGTAATGAAATATCAAGGCAGCCTTTACAGTAACAAAAATAGCAAATTTTTTAAATCATTAAAATTAATATATAGTAAAAGGTAGATATTCTAATTTCTTGAAAGAAAAAACTAAGCAATATTGAAATGTGAAAATTTTGGAGCGAAGCAATTATTAAAAATCTATTAAATCTCAAAAAATTATAAGAATCTGGCACTTTTAATACAATTTGAAATCTTTAAATTTGATTTCATCTGATATTTACTAATAAAAATCACGAAACATTGAAAATAATACTCAAATATTTCGCAAATATCTCCAAACTTTCTCTGTTTTTGACGAAACCGATTTCTGGCATATACTCCGAGATAATTCTTCAAAATGACAAATTAACTATTATCACTACTTCGTGGTAACGAATTACAACAAAATTAAAGAAATATTTCGAAATTCTATTTTTTTCTCAGAAAAAAATCTTGTAATGTCTAATGTATCTGATTTTTCTTATAATCACTTTACCATGGGCACTTCACAACAAAAACAGATAGAATGGAAAGTTAAATTACACCCGTGTCCGAAGCAGGATTGAAAACCCATATCTTCCTGATAAAAAGCCATCTTCTTGACTGCCATACAGCCCACTCTGCTTAAATCGTCACTTTACTTTCAATTGCCTAGTCTTTGTACTAGTTTCGTCATTCTTGCTAACTATCTCCAACAAATGAGCAAGCGGATTGTTTTGCAAAGGAGGGTTGTAATTCTTCACATTTCCCTTCAGTCTTTACATAATAAGAGCATCTATCTAAGGCTAAATCTGAAATTTCAAAAGAGTGGAAGATCCTTTCCTGAAACCACTGGTATAACGGCAAAGAGACAGCATCTTAGTTTATTATTAACTGGGGCAGAGCATCACGAACGGCATTTTCAAGATTGACAAGTAGACACGCAAAGAGTCTCTGGTTTTTTGAGCGAGAGACGGTTTTTGTAGTCTGCTATAAATGTCAAACTCAGCATCCTCTGCATCCTGCACTATTTCGGTCTTTCCAGGGAGGACTTATACTCTTCGTCTCTTCTGGTTCTCTGTTTTCTGCTGGTTAGCGGTCTGATGGATCTCGCCTGACTTCGTCAGAATGTTGGGGAATAAGCCACAACAATCCCCCCCCCACACACACAATACACTGCAATGAGATTTCGTGTTGAGAAAACATTTCCGTCATACATTTGAAAGATTGTGTTTAGTCACAAATCACGTTACCGACTTGGCTCAGTTTAAAATGATAATCAAACTAATTCAATTCATAATAGTGGGAAGTATTTTATTTAATCTCATATGATATTTCACTCGAATCAAAATAAAATTTAGTTGAAATATATTTGTACTTCTTAAACATGGAAAACTGAAAAAAATTAAGTAACATAAATATTTCCTCTATTTAAATTCAACAAGTGACAAATTGAAAATTAAAAAAAAATTGTCCCTATATATGTATGCGATATTTTTAATAAGAAATACATACTTCTATTTTTTTTCCAGCACCTGGTCCCTCAGCTAAAGCAGGTAGGTCCTCAAAAATTCAAAATGAATAATGATGAAATAAAGAACACTGACTTCGTAAAAGGCAATAATTTTTTGAGTCTAAAAACAATAAGGATTGAATACTCGTAGGTAAAATTAAATTGAATGAAGGAATGAAATTCTCAATCTTTAAACTTGCTCAAATTACTTTTTAACAAAATAAATGAATAAATGAACATAATTTCGCAGCTAAATTAGCTTTAATTTAATAAAATTTTGTACTCCACCGAATCGAGTTTGTACCCCACCGAAAACTTATTAACTTCTTACTATTTACTTAATTAAATAAATGCAACTAATATTGATGTTTATGCAAATAACATTAAGACATTTCTTAAAAGCACCAAATTATAATTTAATTTTAAACTATAATGAACTTATTTGACCTTTTATTCCTTTTTACTTCTCGACAGGACTAAATGAAGGAATGAATTTTTCAGTTTCATTTAAACTTGGTCAAATAACTTTTTGCAAAATAAATGAATAGATGATTTCGCAGCTAAAATAGTTTTAATTTGAAAATTCTGAAAACTTTTTCCCTCTCTCCATATTCTGAAAATTTCTTTAAGTCAGAAAACTTTTGTACCTGACCGACTCGAGTTTTTTTTCCTCGTTAAATTTGATAAGGCTAACACTAGCGACAACACATCATTTGGAATAGTTTCATTATTGTGAATATTAATTAGCTCACAATATTTCTTTACATACATAATAATATATTGCGATAAATAACTTAAATTCCATTACTTTAATTTCATTTGCAAGTAGTGAATTGTTCTATATATCGGAGTTATTTATTTATTTATTTTATTTTTGAATTTATCTAAATCAACATCAAAAAATAATCCTCACACACTAATATTTACTTAATAAAATAAATGCAACTAATATTGATGTTTATGCAAATAACATTAATGAATTTGTTAAAGGCATCAAATTAGAATTTAATTTTAAACAATAATTAACTTATTTCACATTTTATTCAATTTTACTTCTCGACAAGACTAAATTTGTATATCGTGGCTAATAATTTTGCCTATGTTTCTGAGAACATTTGGTGTTATTTGCTCAAATTTTCGGAGCATCTTACTAAGTAATAAATCAGGTTTTGGGGGATACACCACAACAACAATCCCCACAATACACTACAATGAGATTTCGGGGTGAGAAAACATTTTCGTCATACATTTGTGAGATTGCGTTTTGTCACAAGTCACGTGAATTCCTGACAATTTATTTTCAAAATTAACGAAAAAACTGTACAAGGATTGCTGAATCGTCAAAAGTGAAAGTTTTATTTCTGTAAGTGAAGCAATTGAAATACTTGTCCAGCAGAAAGTTGTTTTGCATTAGAGTTTATTTCACAATGATTGTTTAGTTCGAAAACCATATACATGGTTTTGAAACTGCAACCTTAACAAATGCTTCGAAAAAGAAAAAAGACCAGATGATCAATGAAAATAATGGATAGTCCTAAAACTTAAAACTGTTTTTATGGAAAGTATTTACAAACTAAATTATAGTAATTTAATTTCATTTGTTACCGGCTGGATTGATTGTATTAATACTGTAATAAAACCAATTAAAATCATAGTAATTGCATGTTCAACTACTATCAACTCGTTTACAAAATAATTTATAGTTTTCAAATTTAGTTTTTTACCGACTTGGTTTAGCTTTAAAATGATAATCAAACTAATTCAATCCAAAACAGTGGGAAGTAATTTATTTAATCTCATATGATATTTCCCTCGAATCAAAATAAAATTTAGTTAAAATATATTTGTACTTTTTAAACATGGGAAACTGAAAAAAATTAAGTAACATAAATATTTCCTCTATTTAAATTCAACAAGTGACAAATTGAAAATTAAAAAAAAATTGTCCCTATATATATGTATGCGATATTTTTAATAAGAAATACATACTTTTATTTTTTTTCCAGTTCCAGCAGTTATAGCAGGTAGATCCTCAAAAATTCATAATGAATAATGATGAAATAAAGAACACTGACTTCGTAAAATAATTTTTTGAGTCTAAAAACAATAAGGATTGAATACTCGTAGGTAAAATTAAATTGAATGAAGGAATGAAATTCTCAAACTTTAAACTTGCTCAAATTACTTTTTAACAAACTAAATGAATAAATGAACATAATTTCGCAGCTAAATTAGCTTTAATTTAATAAAATTTTGTACTACACCGACTCGAGTTTGTACCCCACCGAAAACTTATTAACTCCTTACTATTTACTTAATTAAATAAATGCAACTAATATTGATGTTTATGCAAATAACATTAATACATTTCTTAAAAGCACCAAATTATAATTTAATTTTAAACTATAATGAACTTATTTGACCTTTTATTCCTTTTTAATTCTCGACAGGACTAAATGAAGGAAAAATTTTTCAGTTTCACTTAAACTTGGTCAAATAACCTTTTGCAAAATAAATGAGTAGATGATTTCGCAGCTAAAATAGTTTTAATTTGAAAAGTCTGAAAACGTTTTCCCTCTCTCCATATTCTGAAAATTTCTTTAAATCAGAAAACTTTTGTACCTGACCGACTCGAGTTTTTTTTCCTCGTTAAATTTGATAAGGCTAACACTAGCGACAACACATCATTTGGAATAGTTTTATTATTGGGAATATTAATTAGCTCACAATATTTCTTTACATACATAATAATATATTGCGATAAATAACTTAAATTCCATTACTTTAATTTCATTTGCAAGTAGTGAATTGTTCTATATATTGGAGTTAGTTATTTATTTATTTTCATTTTGAATTTATCTAAATCTGCATCAAAAAATAATCCTAACACACTAATATTTACTTAATAAAATAAATGCAAGTAATATTGATGTTTATGCAAATAACATTAATACATTTGTTAAAAGCACCAAATTAGAATTTAATTTTAAACAATAATTAACTTATTTCACATTTTATTCAATTTTACTTCTCGACAAGACTAAATTTGTATATCGTGGCTAATAATTTTGCCTATGTTTCTAAGAACATTTGGTGTTATTTGCTCAAATTTTCGGAGCATCTTACTGAGTAATAAATTAGCTTTTGGGGGATACACCACAACAACAATCCCCACAATACACTACAATGAAATTTCGGGGTGAGAAAACATTTTCGTCATACATTTGTGTGATTGCGTTTGGTCACAAGTCACGTGAATTCCTGACAATTTATTCTCAAAATTAACGAAAAAACTGTACAAGGATTGCTGAATCGTCAAAAGTGAAAGTTTTATTTCTGTAAGTGAAGCAATTGAAATACTTGTCCAGCAGAAAGTTTTTTTGCATTAGAGTTTATTTCACAATGATTGTTTAGTTCGAAAACCATATACATGGTTTCGAAACTGCAACCTTAACAAATGCTTCGAAAAAGAAAAAAGACCAGATGATCAATGAAAATAATGGATAGTCCTAAAACTTAAAAATGTTTTTATGGAAAGTATTTACAAACTAAATTACAGTAATTTAATTTTATTTGTTACCGGCTGGATTGATTGTATTAATACTGTAATAAAACTAATTAAAATCATAGTAGTTGCATGTTCAACTACTATCAATTCGTTTACAAAATAATTTATAGTTTTCAAATTTAATTTTTTACCGATTTGGTTTAGCTTTAAAATGATAATCAAACTAATTCAATCCATAACAGTGGGAAGTAATTTATTTAATCTCATATGATATTTCCTACGAATCAAAATAAAATTTAGTTAAAATATATTTGTACTTTTTAAACATGGAAAACTGAAAAAAATTAAGTAACATAAATATTTCCTCTATTTAAATTCAATAAGTGACAAATTGAAAATTAAAAAAAAAATTGTCCCTATATATGTATGCGATATTTTTAATAAGAAATACATACTTTTATTTTTTTCCAGCACCTGCTCCAGCAGCTAAAGCAGGTAGGTCCTCAAAAATTCATAATGAATAATGATGAAATAAAGAACACTGACTTCGTAAAAGCAATAATTGTTTAAGTCTGAAAATAATAAGGGTTGAATACCAGTAGTTAAAATTAAATTGAATGAAGGAATGAAATTCTCAAACTTTAAACTTGCTCAAATTACTTTTTAACAAACTAAATGAATAAATGAACATAATTTCGCAGCTAAATTAGCTTTAATTTAATAAAATTTTGTACTACACCGACTCGAGTTTGTACCCCACCGAAAACTTATTAACTCCTTACTATTTACTTAATTAAATAAATGCAACTAATATTGATGTTTATGCAAATAACATTAATACATTTCTTAAAAGCACCAAATTATAATTTAATTTTAAACTATAATGAACTTATTTGACCTTTTATTCCTTTTTGCTTCTCGACAGGACTAAATTTTTATATCGTGGCTAATAATTTTGCCTATTTATCTCACAACATTTGGTGTTATTCGCGCAAATTTTCGGAGCATCTTACTAAACTTTACAACAGTTTTACATTAAATTATGGCCTTAACCGAACGGCCTTAACACTCTACTATTTCTTCTAACTCATGCCAAAAATTTTAACAAACCATAATAGTGCTGCCATCTACTGGAGAAACAAACTTCGATATTGTTCTAGAACCTTACGCTTTTTGAACTTATTTACTAAAATAAGCATGGCAAATATTAGAGAAATATATTTTTTCTTCAAAAATTATACCCTTATCATCACTTAAGATAACAATATTTTGAAAGATCGTTAATAATAATATTTTGGCATAATCGGTCGAAAATTTATTAAAGCCTATGCATGTTTTTCATAAATTAAATTTTGGTTAGTGACATGCATTCGATACAAATTTAGAAATTACTGTTTATAGTAAAGGGCCGAAATTTTTGGACTCTTTTTTATATATCATCAATTTTTTGCACACATGATTTAAAAACTAATTTAAACTTTTTTTTATATATTTTCGCGATGTTTATATTTTATCTTCTCCAAGTTCTTCATAGTGAAAATTTAAAATTAAGTTATTTCAAAAATGTTACTTAAAGGTTTCAAAATATAAATACGTTTATATACATAAATGGTTATTTATATGACATAAATGGTACCCTAGTTCATTTTATATTTTAACTTACGATTGTAAAGTTAGATTTTCAAACATGGAATTTTTTTTAAGCAATAAATATATTTTCCCTAATAATATTTTTTTATTATTTTAGCTTAGAAAGTAACAGAAGAAAAACTGGTGAGGATATAAATATTTTCAAATTATATATTTTTTCATTGCATTTTCATATAAATTATCATTATTTATCCCTTTCATATTGTCCTGTTCCTAATTTCTATTATTTATTTCAGACTGAAAAACATAAATCCCCGAAAAAATGAACGAAGAATATAAATAATGATGTATTTATGCATGTATAAATATATGTTAAAATTAAAATTATTTAACATTTTCAGTGTTTCAGTTATTTCGTTAAAAAAAATAAGAACACAAACATAAAAAATCATATTTTTTATGAAAGAAAGGAAACGATTTATTTAATTTTATTCATACAATACAAGCTTTAAAATATATTTGAAGTAGTAACTTGGTACCTAAATTTAGAATCGTAAAATAAAAATGAATTTGTATGTAATTAAATCCCTAATTCTTTTCCAACTTATTACATACTTATATTACTTAATAAAAAAATAATAAATAAACTGTTTATTAAGTGAAAATTTTTGTGCTTCAATGGAACAGCAAATTAAAAAAATATCAACTCTGCAGAAATCATGTAACTTGTAAGGAATTCTAGAACAAATTACTGTAAAAGGTACTGGCATCCTGGTTGAAGCATCCGTAAAGTCCATTTTTACAGTAAAATTTTACGCTGTAATTTTTACTGTAATATTTATTAAATTCCAGTGATTCAGATTTTTCACAATAATTATTACTGTAAAAATTACAGTATATCAGATTTTTTGATCCGTAAAATTTGAACGGCAAAATATTTACATCTTGTTTTCCTTGTTATTCGTATGAAATTTTAAAAAAAATATTAAGAGATTTAATAAATTTTTCTTATCTCTGCATACAATTTAAAGTAATAAGGCTATTAAAATTATAAGTTACTTTTAGAAGCTCATCCAAAACTACTACTATGGAAACTAAATTTCAGTAAATGCAGTTACTCAGAGATTTAAATTGCTTTGCTGCGTATTAATTCTTGTTTTTTGAGAGACATAACAAGCTATAGTTTGTCTAAAGTAAGAACTCCCCCAGTCATTCGTCTGGATCCGTGGCTGTGACTATGGTAATGGGATATAACTACTTAAAGTAGGGGTGTGGGATAATCTTTAAGGACAAGTTTTGGTTTGGGTCGGCTAGAGAAAGGTAATCTTTTTCTCCTGTCTATTGTGTTAGAGGGAAGAGAAGCTACCCACCCTAAAATGCACTATTCTTGTTTCCATAGCAGCAAACGGTCTCAGACTTTTTGGTGGATGGAGTTCTTACAGTAGACTAACTATAAGTTGAATTTGCTCAGAGATAAAAGTTTGTTTGTTTGAACTATTTCATTTGAAAACCAATGAAAAAAAGAAAAACGTAAGTTTTGACTCAAATATTCAGCTTGTTTTCAAAAAAAATTTACACGCCATTGTCAGATTATTTTATTGTTACTAAGGCATAAAAATACTTAAGGCATGCAATATGTAATATTGAGCACATCAGTAATCAATTTAGATTAGCAATACGATTACTGTTTGTCCAAGTGAAATAGAATAAAAGTTTATAAAAAAAATCTATAAAATTAAAAATCAATGGCACTGCACTGAGAAGAAAATTCTGATAAATTTATCGTATTCTACGGAAATGACATTTCTGATTTAAAAAATAATCATAATACTAGTTAATAAAATCAAATTTTTATGGTATTTAACAATTCAAAAGGTCATTTTTCCTCATTTATATTGTACGCATTTATGTGACAAAGGCTTACAGGAAATTCTGGTATTCAAAATTATAGTTCTTACCACGCATACAATACTGAAGAGTAAATTTAACTGAATAAATGGTTTTTATGTCATGCACTAAGGTATCCTGATAAAACTACCAAAGTTACAACACTTACCACATTCCTTCACACATAATAAAACCATGTTTACCCATTTTACCAAAATCATTACCAAAGCACTTCGGTTGAAATTCCCGAGTTTTTTCGTTTTCCAATAGAGTCAAAATTGTGGTAAATTTTATTCTGGAAGTTTCTCAGTGTAAGTAAAACTGAAATTTCATTTTGCTTGTATTGAAATTTTTCAAAAATTACTAAACAGTTTAATGAGTTCTTAAATTTGATTCACTCTAAACATTTTACTTATACAATTTTCACAATTGTTTTTATTCGCTTTAACTTTTTTCTATCTCTTCAAATTAAAAAATCTTAATGGCCGCAGACGTCACTTCTGTTTAGAGCTTTTAACTCAACGTTATATTTATGTTGCTTTATGTTATTATATTATGCTTTATGCTCAGTGTTATGTTGCTTTAATGAGTTCTTAAATTTGATTCACTCTAAACACTTTACTTATAAAATTTTCACAATTGTTTTAAATCGCTATAACTCTTTTCTAACTCTTCAAATTAAAAAATCTTAAGGGCCGCCGACGTCACTTCTGTTTAGAGCTTTTAACATAACGTTATATTTATGTTGCTCAACAAAAACTATAAAACTTATAAAGCGCGATGGCTCAGGTTATAGAGCGTTCGCCTTCCAATGAGGCTAACCGGATTCGAATCCAAGTCAATAGGAATTCCGCATCCGGCTTGCACCAACCACAGTGATGACGTGAAATATCCTCAGTGGTAGACGGATGATGGGTTAGAGTCTCCTTGCAGTCAGGGTAACCGTGGGAGGTTCTCGTGATCTTCCTCTCCATGTAACGCAAATGCGGGTTATATCCATCAAAAAGTCCCCCAAGAAGGCAAATTTATCCCAATATTCGATCGAGGATTTCCCTTGCCTTCTAAATTGGGTTCAAAATCACAAGGGTACGGAGTTGAAGGTTAATAGTCGTAAACCCATAAATAGGGTCCGCTGTTTAACGACTGTTTTACATGTATCAAAAAAATACTAACGTGTGTGAAAAGTACCATATTTACTGATAAACTTAACACAAAGTATTATCGATTTACTTTATTTTTTTGAAAATTTCAAGTTGTCTGAAATGCAATTTTAAGTGCCTTGCTCTTTGAAAATATTTTCTCACATTTTTTGTATACTTTTCATTTTGCTTTGCTGCTTAAAATCTATTAGACTTAGAAACTTGGGATTACGAAGGCATGCAGGAATAAGAATAGGAAGTACGGTAGCATAAAAATTTTTTATATTAGACAATTGGTTAGAGATTTATTAACTGTTAAACTTGTAATACAAAGAATTCAATTATGTGCTAAAATGCAACAACAGAGTTGAATTTTCACGTACTTATAAGACTAATAGCGGAGCTTCTTAAATAAAAGAAGAGTAATAAAAGAAATTAAATGAGATTAAGATGACGGAATTTATCAAATATTTTATTTTGTTCTTACACAACTACTAACTATCGATGTATGGTTAAAAAAACAGTATGGTTAAAAAAACATGAATACAAAACTAAATGGTTTCTTAACCATTTACAAGTAGCGGGGTTTCAAAACTGCAATACAATTTTTTAAGTGGACATTAGATCTAGGCTTTTTGTTAGGTGATGAGCATTGGAGGTAGATTATGATGAGGCTCGAATCCCCATTCAGTCGGTCAAAAGTTAAACAGATTTGTCCTCTCGGCTATAATGTGTATCCTACTGCAAGTGACTTCATTAGTGGGCTTAGTTGGTGCGTAAAATTTCTAGTTATTTAACCTTATTGCAGAAAATTGATTGATAAATGGTTTTTCCCACAGTTAACAGTTTGAATACCATCTCATTTATGATTATTCGACTGTTTTGTTTGAATATGTTAAAATAAAAATTTTACGAATTGCTTTTTAATCATTGTTTCCGAGAAATTTCTGAAGGTATATTTTAAGTAGCAAGTCAATTGAACATATGATGAAATTGTCTGGAACTTACCTTAGATAAAAAATCGTAGTTTTTATATATATATATATTTTTTTTTACATATTTGTTCTCATTTTCTGTAGAAAACTCTGCAAACATTTTCTATATGTGACTCTTGCGTGCTTGATTGCGTCATATTTCTTTCAACGATTCCATAAATGCCTAGATTTACTGTGTGTTTTCTTTTGTTTGCTTTTCTTATTCATCTGTTAATATATGTGGCTTTCAAATTTAAATAAAAGACTTTCGGATGCATTTATATTTCCTAGATTTTGTAAGAAAAGACAAATTGCACTAATCGGGTTTTCATTTTTACGCAGCTTCTGAATAAAACTAAATGATTAATTACTCTTTCAAGATAAAAAAGCATTTTATTTAATGAAACCATCTAATGAAGTTCTTTAATGAAAAAAAGACTATTGTGAAATTCATGTTCTTCATTGTAAAAACAATTCATTATGTTATGTTTAATAATATGATATAATATGATTTGTTTACTGTCAATGAAATAATATAAAGTGGTATTTCGCCTAAAGTTTTCAAGATTTTTTATGACGTAAAATAAAAAAAATTCACGATCTTAACTTTAAAAAAAAATTAAAGATAAAAACTGTTTTTTAGCCTAAACTTTTTATATTTTTATAACAAAATAACTAAGTTCTTTGATTTCAATTTATTCCCACCTAATGCTAAGTATCATGCTTTTTAACAATTATTTAAAAAAATAAAAAGGTTCGCTTTTTAACATTCGATGATTAAGAAATGAAATAACAAATTCAATTAGCTATTAATATTTATTATATTTGGCTATTAATTTTCGTCAAACATTTTCTAAATCATTAATTTTTCTGTAGTCAGTAAGCAATCAGTATATTTTGCATTCAAGATAAGACACATCAAGATAATTTTATACGAAATACAGCTGACACCACAATGATTAGATCACAACTTAATTCCTGTCCACTTGGACTTATGAATGTCATTATTTTGCATAGCATATTTTAACGGGGTGTCTCAGAAATGAACACAAAGAAAAAAAATTCTGGTAAAATTACCATGACGATTTTGGTAAAGAAAACCATAACATTTGTCAATAAAACCAAAATACCCGGTATATTTCAAAAAATTTGGTTTATAGTTGCCACCATTTTTGGCGTTGGGATAAACTAAAAATTTTCACAGTGCATGTAGTTGTAATTTTTATTTACTTTCTTACTGTTGTCGTTTCATTTATTTGTTTGTTCATATTTCTTTGTTTGTTTATTGACAACGCATACTTTTATAAGCATAAGAATCAATCTAGCTTTATTCCATAAGCATTAAAAAAAAACAAGCACAGTTTTTAGTAATATTTTGCAAAAATTCTGCCATGCAATTGTTAATTAGTGAATATTATATAATTTTCTGTACAATACCTATAACTCTGTAATTAAAAATGTGTTTAACTTACCACAACACCAAAAATTGGTAGTACACCTAAATGCACCAGAAATATTTACAATGTATTTAAATCATTCATTTGGAAATTACTCCATTTATATAGTAACAATTAATAAAAATTATCAGTCTTATTACCACGTTTTTCAATGTAAAACTGAAACTCAAATCTAACCTAATAAACGGTTTTTATACCGTGCTCTAAGGTATTATGTAAAAAATGTTAAAATTTACCAGATTTTCCAAATTTTATCATATATTTAAAAACCATAATTTATTGTAAATTTTGCAAAAGTACATACCAAAGCACTTTGGTAGAAATTACCGAAATCTCTTGATGTCCCCACACATCACAAATTTGACCTTGTACTGGTAGTTTTGACCATACTTTTTTCTTCTTCTCAGTGTTATAATGACATAGTTTCAGAGAACATTTCTCAGTTACATTCCAATATCTGAAACTATCAACCTGATCATTTTGTGAATATTTCAGTTTCTATGATTGCGTAGTTGCGTATAGAAATGGAAAATAGAGCAATTCTAGCGAGGAAAAGCAGATCAACATGATACAGGATAAATCTTGTTCTAAGTATCTTGTTGATGAAGATGAGTCACATAGAAAAGTTTGTGGATAATGAGTAATATGTTATATCTTGCATATCTGAGGTCAATGACCTCTATATGGGAGATTTATAGAGAAATTGTATTTACAATTAAAAATTAATTAATTAAAAAAATGTAATATAAACAATCTAATAAAAATAATTACCAACTATAACTAATGTAACCAACTATATTGCATAAAAAGAATCAAAATGTAAAGCAGAAAACTGTATCCAAAGGTGAGAAAATTTTTATTTTGTTTAACAAAAGGAGTAATTTATGTTGATTTTTGCTTGGGAATTAAGTCTATTATTATTATTGTTAGTTTAAAATTTGAGGATCTTTTAATTTTCTAATAATAAATTTAATCAAATCACTGTTTATGATGCAAGGACATTTGATTTTTATTCGCTTCTCCAAATATTTTTATACGTTAGAAAAATTTATAAACATATTGTCCTATCACCTAAGAAAACTATCTACGTAAAAGACGTACTATAAAAGGAACCATTTAAAGCCTATACTGTTTTCCGTTTGTCAAACTATAATCATCTTCATATTTGGGATGGAAATATTGCCATTATTATAATTCTGTAACTTAACTTTTATTAAGAATTATACACTCTATAACAAAAGAATCAAAGAACCAAGAAGAATTTGTCCGATTGAAACGAAAATTAGTGGGTAGGAAGACAATGTACAGAATAGTATATGATTAAAATTTTAGAACAATTGAATAATTCATTGCAGAGTTACAGTAACAAGTTCAATAAGGTGTTGACCCGCCTCTAGCCTGAATATAAGCTGCCACACGGCGTGGCATAGACCGATAAAGATCCCGGGTGGTCTCTTGCGGTATTTCCTGCCAAATTCGATCCAATTGTCGAACGAGGTCATCAACATTCCGTGCTAGAAGCAATCGCCTTCCCATCATACCTCAGACATGCTCGATGGGAGAGAGATCTGGTGATCTGGCAGGCCAAGGAAGAGTTTGACAAGCTTGCAGATAGCTCATAGCAATACGTGCCGTATGTGGTTTGGCATTGCCCTGCTGATAAAGCCAGCCCAGGGCGCTGCGAAAGGAACGGTAGCAAAAGAGGTCTCAGGATGTCGTCGACGTACCGCTGTGCAGTAAGTGTACCTCTAATGACGACGAAAGGAGTCCGGCTGTCAAAGGAAATGACACTCCAGACCATAATGTTGAAGGCCGGTGTGGCATGCAATAGTGAAGGCAGGATCCCCCCTCTGCCCTGTGCGTCTCCAAACACGTCTTCGATGATCGTCAGGACACAGTTGGAAGCGGGATTCGTCGCTAAAAACTATACGTCCCCAGTCGGCATCATTCCCGCCTGATCTATTCAAAACATTCATTCAAACGAAATTTCAAAGCAATTGGATGATTGCTTCTTGGTGGTTCGATTTTTTTGTTATAGAGTGTAGATGATTGTTTTACCACATTATAACTTAGATCATAATTCTATATATTTGTAAATCAAAGCAGTAAATATGATTTCTTTTCTTGAAGAGAAAAAATATCTGCTGTGTTAAAAAAAAGATTGAAAAAATTGTATGCAGAATTAAAAATTAATAAAAACGATGCTTTAATTTTAATCTAAATGCTTTATTAAAACTTTGTGGTAGATATTATTAAATAATTAAATTACAGATAAGAAAAGTCGAGTTTTTCCTTCACAATAAAAGGTCAGAAAGAGGAGTAACATTATTACAAATTTAATCNTTTTTTTTTTTTTTTTTTTTTTTTTTTTTTTTTTTTTTTTAAAGAAATCACACAATTTATTATTTTAAGAATATATAGACATAGTTAAAAAATCTGTCTAGAACGAGTTGTTTTCCCTATATTTATTTTTTCAAAGTAGAGGGGGGGGGCTTCAAAAATAGGATTCGGTCAAAAAATAGTACGTTTATTCAGAGAAAGAGGGTTTTTTATTTCTTAGCTTAAAATATCATCTGCAATTGCTGTTTAGCATATTTGAAGTCACTTCATCGAATTATTATGATTGAGTCCTAGAATGTAAAGATTCAGTCGTTAGATCAAAAGTTGTTCAGGGTGGTCCGTTCATTTTTTACGCACTCTACAAAACTTTAATTCGGACCCCTTAAAATCTTAATTTTACTCTTTGCTCATTTTTCCATATCTCGAGAGGTGTTTACGTGAATTGAAAATTATTTTCACACAAGTATAAAGTTCGTTTATTCAAAAATAATTCCATGCAAAATATAACTAATAAATTTATATATTTTTTATTATTTCATTTAATAATGGTTCAAAAAACTTTTAAATTGCAAGATATACAACTTTTTACATCATTTTAAAGAAAATTTTAAGTGGTGAAATACAAAATTTGAGCGAAATCAATTAAATAGTCGTAAAATGTAAATTTGATTTCTCAGGAACTATTCGACAGATTTCGCTCAAATTTTGTATTTTGAGCTGTGGTGGCTCAGGGGATAGAGCGTTCGTCTTTCAATGAGGTGAACCGGGGTTAGATCCCAGTGATGGCTGGTCGATACGAAATCCGCCTCCGCCTTTCACCGACCACAACGCTGACTAGAAAATTTCTTCACTGGTAGACGGATCATGGGTGAGAGTCTCTTTGACGTCAGGCTAACCGAGGGAAGTTCTCGTGGTCTTCCTCTCCATTAACTCAAGTGCGAGTTAGTTCCATCAAAAAGTCCTCCACGAAGTCAAATTTCTCCCAATACTTGATGCAGGAGTTCCCTTGTCTTCTGGATTGAGTTCAAAATTACAAGGCTACGGAGTTGAGCATTAATAGCTGTCAGCCCAAAATTTGGGTCCGCTGTTCAATAACGGTTATAAAATAAATAAAAAAAAATTAAAAAGAATTGTATTTTGCTATTTAAAATTGCATTATTTAAAATGAAATTTTATCAAGATGCATGAGATGTAGAAGACATGAAGTCAAAAGATTACAAGCAATACACCTTATCCGAAGATCGAGGCAGAGATGCGAATTCTTTCGAAATTGTTGGTTACGATTTTAGCCAACCCATTGATTTTGGCAAACAAGAGTCAAGCCTGGATCCTACTTTTCATCTGCTCTGTTTTCAGGACAGTTCAGTTGTTTTGACTTGTCTCACTGATTTTGTCTCTATCTTCTCAAGGTTTTTATACTTGGCTTCAGGAGATTTATAGCACGAAGAGGTCACCATTCCGTAATTTAGAGAGATAATGGTGGCAAAAATCTGTTGAAGACATATCGGAACGTTATTGAAAAGGAAAATGCTGTCAACAGGATCCAGAGAAAATTCTGCTATCTGCCGCGCCCTTGCGGGGGCGGTTTCGGGAACGCCTTGTACAGATGATTACGAAACTTTTACGGCCAATTTTAGAAAAATCATCTCTGAACTACGAAGAATTACTAAGTGCGTTGTGTTATTGTAAAGCTACTGTGAACTCAAGACCTCTCACTTAGGTAGGAGAATATTCAGATGATCTCATACCTTTAACACCGTCTATATTTTTAGGTGAAATTCCAGTTTCAGGAAAACCTGACTTATCATCTGGACAAAATTAATTTCATCAAGAGACAGGGGCGTATTCAGAGTTTACGAAACATCCTATGACACAACTTTAGATTAGAATACATACATCGTTCTTCGTGTTGAATGTCCCTGATCAACATGTATAGTGAAACAACCTGAAATAGGAGATATAGTTCTCATTGAATTCGAAAATAAATGAAAAGTAAAATGGCCTTCAGCTGGTGTAATCGAAACATATCCCTGGAAAGACGGAAATAATTAATTTGTCCGATCAAAAGACTATTAGCTGTGGAAATAACAGATTTGGAGACAGATTATTCAACCGTTACTTCAACATTTAGAAAAAAGAATTTTATTCCAGAAAAACCAAAAGGAAATTCCTGAGTTAACAAAATAGTTCTGTTCCTGAGTTAACAAAAGATCTTGAACCTATGCTCCCCAGATGCGTATACCGGGTTAAACTCCCATCTAGATTTATTACTTGAACTCTGAATTGTGAACTTTTGTTTTGTACTTTTTGTTTAATATTTTAATTTAATATTTTCAACATTACTGCATTTGGATGATTAATATTTATTTTGATTAATTTAATCTATATCATTCATCAAAATGTAAGATAATAGTTTGAAAGCAGCTTTAAATGCCACTCATATTTAAAATTTTACTTCATAAATTTGTAGGTTGGCAACTATATTTTGTTTGTAGTTAATTATAATTCTTCAATAAAGATGTCAATGTATCTATAGACGTGAGGTTGTTTCATTCATTAGTTTATTAGGAGAAAGGAGAACTGTTAGTTCTTGCGAATTCTCAACATTTCTATAAACAAAATAATTACGTGGTTCCAGGTAACCTTAAAAAAGGAGCCTTACTCAAAAATATTAATCAGATGACGTAGTCTGCTTATTCTAGCACAATCAAGTTGATCTAACAGATAACTTGGGATAACGAATAAAAAATAATTAAACATTGCAGAATATGTAATAAACAATTTTTTTTATTAAAGCTATAAGCTATAAGTTGTCTTTAAAATATTTGACAAAACTGAATCATCTATGGCTTATTTTTAAACAATGGCTTCCACTAAATCAATGAGAAAATTCTTTTTTTTAAATTTCTCCGAATTTTCAAATCTGATTAAAAATTGAAAATTGTGGTTCGTAAAAAGTATGCAATTGTACTCCTTTACCTTAATGTTGAATTTCGAATTCTTAGAGTCTATCGTTTACCCGCAATCCGATATATATATATATATATATATATATATATATAATAATAATTTTTCCATTACCATTATTTACTCAATTATGAAAAACAATATTTATTAATTGTTTCAAATAAATGCGATTTACCAATTTTATGTCAAATTTATGTGTCAAATTCATGTTTAAAGATAAGATTTTTTTATTATCCTCAAGCCGCAATTATGAACAACATTATTTATCAACTGTTAGTTGTTTCAAAGAAATGTCATTCTCCAATTTATCTCANATATATATACCCCTCGATTCTAAACTTTAATCGAGAGCCATGTTAAGAATAGAATTTTTTCATTGGTTTGGAACTCACCTTAAATAAAAAGGACACTGCAGGCGATTTTTTTTCTTTCAAATATTTTAACGATTAATAATTGCTAGCTTATAAATTCCATGGAAGAAAGGGAGCTTTCGCTCATTTTATTTAATAGTTAATTACTTTTTAGCATTGGCGGATTGCATCACCAAATTAGTATGTCTAAAGTTATTTGAAGCTACGTATTTAGTTTGCTTTTAATTATGCTTTTTAAAACGTCAAACTGAAAGTAAGCAATGTAAAAACAACAGTAATTAAAATTAAAAAACAATAAGTCCTGCATTAAAAAGTAAAAATAATGAAGAAATAGTAATAACTCGTATAGGAGAAACGTAAGAGATTTGCTATACTTTTATTGACGTCAATGATGATTGATTAAATTTTTTATTCTGCAATAATTTCATTAAATACCTATGTACTAGAAAGCAAAATTAATAAATAAAAGATACTTATTCTTTTAAGGAAACCGTGAAAAATCGTCATACTATTATTGACTCCAATGAAGTATAAGTAATTTTGGTAATATGTACAAATCAAAGTTAAAAATAAGCTGCGTACAAAAAAAGAAAAATTAATGGCCACATGGTACTAATCCGTTTAAGAGAAGCGTAAAATATCGCCTAACAATTATTGACACCAATGATGCTTAGTTAATTTTGGTCATTATTATGAGAGCTTTATTTATAAAAAATCATTCAACTTACAAGCATTGCTATTTGTTTATGAACATTTAAGTGGTACTAAAAAATTATATTTGTGGCAAATAATTTATAAAATTTCCTTACATAGGCAAAAAAATTTTAGTGCTTAAAGATGACATTTTTAAGTGCGTTATTTTAAGTTAACTCGCAAAATGTTGGTAAACTAATGAAAAGCTTAATAAAAAAGAGAAAAAAAATAGTAACAAAGTTTAAAATGGAACAGTTAGCGACGTTATTTTGGTCAATCTCAAAAACTAAAATGAGTATTTCTCCAGCGTTAAATATTAAGCATAAGAACTCGCAAAATATATATCACGAAATTATTGAGTTACCAGAGAAAATTAATAAGCATATAATTAAAGCAAAATTTTAGAACTGTTATTCTAACCTGTTTGTTTTTAACATTTTTTTTGTCCAATTTATGAGTCAGTTTGTTTCAGATTGCATAAGAGAAAAGTATTTAAATGGGGATAGTTTACCATTAACTTCACTTAAAAATATCATATTATATGCGTGTTATGCTCATAATAGCTTACTAGCAAGATGGATTCACTCTTTCATGCCAAAAAAATCAGATTTAAAACTCATAATTTTTAAAACAAATCTAACTTCTGGAAATAAAATATGCAAAATCTTTTATTTCCAGAAATAACAGTAAAAAATAAGTAACTGATCTTTTCAGAAAAAAGTTGTAATTCGTATCTCTTAAACTTAAACTGAATTCATTCTTAGAAACTTTAAAAAAAATCTACATAAAATAAGCTATGAATAAGTACGTTTTTTATAAGTAAAGTATTGTCCTTTTAAAAAAAAAAATCATTATTGTTATTTTTCTAAGAAAAATATCATTAGTTTAAACATATATTTATTTTTAAAGGCTTTCCCTAACATTTTTATATTTTTCATGCAATTTAAATAGATTATCACAGAACTTTTTAATTTAAACGATTCAAATTATACAACAACTGAATGTGAGCCTAGTGGAACTAGTCTAAATAAATAATTAGTTGTTAAATGGATTTCAAATAATCCCAGAAACAAGAAAAATTAAACTTACATAGTAATACCTGATAAGTAAATTAAAAATTATGCATGGATTATTTGGCTAAATTAAAAAATAATTGCATTTGTTCTGTTTCTTTTCACATTTTTACTCGAGTGCATAAAAATTGCATTGAATTGAGTTCCATTTGATAGTATTTTTCATGTAATAATAAATCTCATTTATTATTTATGAGTTTATTTCAAATTTTGATGTTAAGAGCAATCTATGCAAATAAGCTTGCATGCAAATGAACGATTTCATGAAAAGAAAAGAAATAAAAGATTTTATTTGAATGACATAAATGTAATTGGTATTTTAAAGCTAAATTATAAATTCAACGTTTACATAAGCATAAATATCAGAATTTTTATTTTTATTTTAAACCGTTGTATAATACATAAAATTTTCCTTTACATTAATGAAACATTTCTTGTATAATCGTTAAGGTTTATGTTTGTAATAAAGTGCTATTGTGTTTATACAAGGCTCCTAAAATATATTTTCAAGCTTTAGTTTTGAGTAATAAATATAGAATTGGTAAAACTATCGATTTATTGAAATGAAAAAAAAAATGTTTGTTGAATTAGTCTGCCATTTACTTAGAAATATTCAAAAATGTATCGTTTTTTTATGTAAAGGGCAGAATCATATATAAGGGTAATTCATATTTTACAAGCCACTTCGATATAGCATTTGCAGAAGCTCTACATTACTCAAACCAAAAATGTTCAATTTTGTATTCACTTTTACTACAGTTTTAGCTGGAATATCATTTTCAGGTAAATAATTTAAAAATATAAATTTTCAATCTTATCAAAGTTAGTATTCAGTTCCATTATTTTACCATAATATATATAGATTTCCTTAAACGTTTCTTAAGACATTAAAATTTTTTTAATCTTCTATGTATCATGAATATTAAAGGGTGGTTATTTCAAATGTTTACTGAGTATTTCTCCAAAATAATTAAAAATAAAATATGCAGAAGTATACATTAACATATAATAGCATACATAAAAACATGAACTCTTAACATTTTTAGTAGATATCTAAATTATATTATAAATTATGTTACAAATCTACATAAATCTTTTCCAAAATGAGATAAATCTCTAAATTTCAGATAATGTTGAATTCTAAATATTCAATATTAGCGTTCAAATTTGAAATTTCAATGTCAAAATTTACTGTCTAAAAATATCGAGATTTCAGGACGTATTAATTTCTTTTAAATTCATTTATTTAATACATTTGACAACATTTCCTTATCAAATAAAATAAAAAAACAAAATTGATTTTTGCCATAATGTAATCTATGAGTAAGAACAAAAATACAATTGCAGATTTGTCAAGTGATAAATATTCCTCACAAGGGTATAATTGCCGATAGTTCTCGGTACAGTTCTAAATATATATCACGATATTACAAATTTTTAAACAATTGTTTCGATAATGATAACGATACTATCATTGTTGATCATTACCTTTTACTAGATTTATGCACATGACAAGTAATTAAAAGCGTGTAATTTTTTTGATATATTTTAAATTATCAACACTTCACAATGATCACTAATAAATCCCCTAGTTCCAAAACATTGCTTTGTAAATTACAAAAACGTTTGACATTTTAGAAAGATAGGCGAGAACAAATGGTTAATCTCGTGAAAGTACCAAAGTGAACATTTTACGCTTCTAAATAATCATATTATCCTTCAAAGCATACATATATTAAGACAGTGCGACACTGTTGCTAGCAACACATAATTGAAATATCAAGCGTGTGAGCTGCTATTAGTAAGAAAGCGTCACCGTTCATGTTCTGAAAATTTCTGAATACAAATTCTTGTCTAGCATGTACAACAAAAATCTGAAACAAGCTGAGCTATATTTTGGGAAGAATTGGAAAAAAAATGTTTGTAGTTAATATCAACAAACAAAGTGTATGATATTATATTTTAATTACGCTAATGCAGGTTCAATAATAATGATTTTAATTATAAGAATAATAGATTCACAGCGAAACCTCAATGATCTAAAATTTATAATTGAGTTTTTAACAGAGTTGCAAATTTTTAATAGAAATTGTTTTTTTTTCAAAGCATAATTTTTGTTTTGTTTCTACAAGTTTTTCTATTGTCTGTCATCTATTGCTATTTTTTATTTTAATAATTTATTCCTGATAAAACTTTTAATTTTCAAAGAGAAATTTGTTTTAAAGATGTTAATGATGGATTTAAATTCTTAATATTTTATGCTACACTGTAAAAAAATTCCGGATCAAATTATGGTATAATATACCGCCACTTTCAGAGCATCGTCCGTTACATAATTTTACTGTAAAACCCTTTTTATCGTAAAATATCATAAAGTAATTTTTACAATAATATTTATTTAATTACTGTAAAAATTACTGTATATGAGATTTTTCGTTCCGTAACATGCTCCGGCAAAAATGGAATTTTCGTAAACCGGAATGCAGGTACTTTTAGCCACCATTTGATCTGGAATTTTTTACAGTGTAGAATACATTTCAAATGTTAAACTCTGTAGAGAGAAAAGTGAGCATTATTTGCTGTCTGTATAGTTATGAATTGCTATGCATTTACGAATGCATAGCAATAGGTTTAAGATAGGGTTGGGACTCGTCATACTATTCAATGATACAAAAACAGTTACAATTATCATACCTACTATTGAGAAGAATTCATTTTATCACCAGCAAAACGAGTTCAAGGTTAGTTTCTATCATTAAAAAATTTTTTTTCAAAAATTATTTTAAAACTTATTTTTACTTTTCGACAATAAACTGTGTTTTTAATGAAAATCTCATCGTATTTATTCTATTTTCGTTTATAATTTCGAGTAGAATTTTATATGTTTTGTAACATCAAAAAAGATTTCAATCAATGAAGTCTTTAAAACAAAGCGTATTTATAAAGAAACTGTTTCGTTTGTAATGCAATTATGTATTATGTTTAAAAAATATTCTTTTGTAAGTTGGCACTAATTTAGACTTTTGTTTCCTTATTTCAGTTGCTGTGCCTGGTAGGTTGAAGAATATAAAAAAATGTTTAGTATAGTAATAACCCTGACTTATTAGTCTTAAAATTTTTCATTCAATGTTTACGCTAGTTAACTTAATATTTACCCTAAGAAATTACGAAAAAAATTATGTAACTTAATGTGTATGCATATTTAATAGTAAGCTGCAATTTATTTATTTTTAATGGTGTTTAGTTCATTATTTTGAGTCTGCTTAATTATTACTCCTCCTAAATATTTAAAATTATTGAAGTTATAATTTTAATTAAAGTACATTCAAATAAATTACAAATAAATTACAAGTCATAATTTATTACCCTTAAATTGAATTACTATATATTTATGATATTTTTTATATTTTATAATTGACTTTTAATCCATATGTAAGCCAAAAAAGGAAGTTATATATTAAGAAATATTTAATATTGAAATAGTTAAAGGTAGTTTATTTTAAAATACAAGAAAAAATTATACATGGCCTTTTTAAGTAGAGCATAAAAACAAAATCATCTTTCAATCAATAAAATATCCGTGTCACTAAAAATTAAACTTGTAATGTATAACTCAGTACCTAAAGCATATTTTAAGTATCATTAATAATAATTAATGGTATTATATTTTAGAAACCTTTAAAAATCATAATAATAATGATTGATATTTTAAATTAAAATATAAATTAATGTAGATACAATATATTTCATAAAGTAAAAACAAGTGATAAGAAATAATTATATTTTATTAAGCATTATAATTCATTTACTCATTTACTTATATTATTATAGCATTATAATGCATTATAATTCATTATAATACATTTTTATATCAACTCTTATGCCATGATGAATACTGTTTAAAAGTTAAATGAGATTTTTTTTTGTCTGTGGAAAGCGTATAATAAATTATTTGGCTTTACAGTTGCTGATCGTAAGTTAATTTCACATAATTTATATATATATATTTTAATTTTTAAATTTTTTAAATGTAAAATACTGCAAAATCTAAACTTTTCCATTAACAATTGCGTTAAAATGTCCTAAACATATATTAGCAGTGACATAATAAAACCACTCTGAAGTAGCTGTTATTATTAACTACTCATGATGAATTTAGAAATGGACTGAAATGTTGCATTTCGAATTCAATAGAGTTTAATATTTATTAAACCAATTTCAGATTTAGCTGCATGTCCTTAATATATGTTTAGTTTATTTTTCATTTCCTTTAAATCCAATCATTCCTAACCTGAATAATTTCACATTACATAAAATTACGAAATAAAACATAGCTTTTATTTCGCAGAAATATAAAATTGTTTATAGAAGACAGAAATTTTTTTTAGTGAATCGTTACCCTTAAATTAACTTAATGAGAAAGTCAAAGACATTATACAAACCAATAATGCACATATTTTTTAAAGTCATTAAAAATACATTTATTTTAAAGTGATGTATTGTACAGCCTATCTGAAAAGTGTTCGCAAATCAACAGATGAACGTAAAATCATTTTCCTTGCAAAAAAGAAAAACCTGTAGAGAATAAGTAAACAATTAAACAACACTGAAAAATGAAATGAACATCATATAATTGAAAAGAAAATGAGACGCAAAGTACACTGTAAAAAATTTTTGTATACCACAAAATCTATTTTTACCGCAGTATTTTATGGCACAAAAAATCTGATGTACCGTAATTTCCGCAGTAATATTCATTTTAAAATCAGTGAATCACTGTAGTGAAATAATAATTACTGTAAAATAGATGAAATAAATTTTACCGTCAAAATGGATTTTACATTAAAATTAATTTTACGGGTGATGCATCTGAATTGCTGGCATTTTCACTGCAATTTGATCCGGAATTTTACAGTGTTGTTAATTTCAGATAGGGAAACTAAATTAAAGGTATAAAATCAAATAAGGCTTTAATACTTTAAATAAAATAGCTTTTTTAATCTTAGTTATGTCTTTGTATGTAATCTCGAAACATTTTATTTTAGTAATTTTTTTTTTGGTTTCTGAAACCAGAAAATAATTCTTAGCTTTCAAAAACGTAAAATCCTAAACAATGAACTTTTCCTCTTCAATAATTAAGCGAATTTTTTAGATGAAATGGACTTTAGAATAATCTTTTTTTCTTTCAAAATTTACAACTAATTCTTTGCTTAAAAGCATGTTTTAGTTTTTTAAAAAGGATTTTTCAAATGTAACTTTCTTTTCTCTCCTTATAATTGCTTTCATTCGTTTCTGAATTCTCTCTTCCGTATCTTTCCTTTAAACACTTCATAACATCTATTTTCTTCAGTAATCATAATTTTTTTTATATTAATATTTTATTTTCCTTCATTTTTAGCTAATTTACCCGGTAAGTGAATTAATTTTGATTAAAATTTTTTAAATATTATATCGTACATAATATTATTCTGAAAATATTAGTTGTAAATATTAAATTTCTTCTATATAAAGTTAAGCCATTTTATAAAAGGTATTCTACTTATGCCATGTTATACTATGGTGATTTTAAGACCTCAATTTCCTTTGTTATAAAGTAGTTTGTAATTATTTTGGAATAATTTTTTTGTTAAAAAATTATTCCGAAGCTGGATATATTTTACTCAAATGTATTTCATTCAAACTTTATGCTATTTAACTTTTTTTTTAAGATTTGAGACTTTGTTTTAATTTTTTCCATAGTTTTAGTTTTTAAAAGAATCAGGTGTAAATTTAATTTCGATTATGGTTTGATAGAAAGATTCGATAGAGAATGCTTAAATGACAGAAAAAATCAAAAATTGCTGCGAAATATTATAAATGAACATTCCTTTAATAAATTCGAAAAATACATTTCATATGTTGGTTAACACGGGGAAAGTTGAATCCACTGTACGTTTGAAGTGGGTCCTTATATGCTTGCTTTAATTGTAATTATTAACTGATTAATGAAAGTAGGTAAACTTGAAATAACTCAATTCAATTGAAAAAGTAATTCACGGTACGAAATGTAAGCATAAAATAGTAAATATACTATGTTTGTAAAACTTAAAAAACACGATGTAAATTTTAATAGTCATTTTGTATCTTAACTAGTATTATTTTATATCAAATATTTTATATCAATTCTTTTATTTTTATTTGTAGCTTTGGAACCTGGTAAATAATTTAACAATATTCTTTATTTAAAAAACCAATCATGACAATTCAAATAAACTCATAGATATTAAAAATTTTAATTTGTATTTCTCTTGTAATTTCTAGAAAAAATATATAATTTCATTTGTAAATTTTCATTTGCAATTTCCAGAAAAAATAAAATTTTAATTTTTAAATTAAGTAATTATTTTTATAACAATATTTGTTTATGAAATAAATTAGAGCATATATTAACCGAAATGATGTAAATGTATAATTACTTCAAAAGATACTGTTCTCTTTAAAAAAAATTTTCATGTTACTCCGTACGAGTTTAAATTTAATAATTAATTTTATCTTTTTCGTATAGGACCAGTGAAAATATGTGAGTACACACATTCATAATTCGAATAAAGGTTTCAAAGATTTTAATATACCCCTTTTAATGAATGAGTAAAATCAAGAAAGATTTTAAACATATATCTATATCTATCTATCCATCTATTTATCTCTCTCTCTATATATATATATTTATATATAACTTGAAATTAAACAGTTTATGAATAAAGACTGATAAAGACATCTTTTGCTCAATGTACTCTCGTAAAATTACCTAAAAATACCGAACTGTAATTCCGATATTAAAAAAAGAACCATAATTCTGGTTATGGGAAATTGAATGTATGGTACTTAAACCGTTGTTTATAAACAATTTGTTATAAATACAATTTAGTGAGTACATGTAAGAAATATAAAACTAAAAAATAAATTTAAACAAAAAAATAGATTTTATCCCATGATCTAAAGTATCATGTTAACATTGCTGAATTTTAAGAAATTCATGAAATTTTATCATATATTATAAAACTATATTTTATTGTTAATTTTAATAAAATCATTCCGAGAAAAAATTACCGAGTCTTTAAATATTTCTACAGAGGTAGAAACACTGTCAATTTCATTATATTCTGATAGTTTAGACCAAACTTTTTCTTTCTAAATGTAATGTTTAAACTGATGCTACAATAAAATGAAATGCATTAGTCTAAACCATTGTTAACTAATCTTAATATTTTCTTTTTTATGTAGCAACTCTACCAGGTAATTGCATGGTTTTAAGAGTATAAAAAATTTGTTTCGACTGTCAAAATTTAAAAATTTTAATATTAAATATTATTCTGCCACGTTGTTTGAAGTTATTAAATAAATAATGTTAATATTCGATGTTAATTATACAAAATATTAAGGTAAAAATAATTAATAGTCTTTAGTATTGTGACTCATTTAACCACATGATTTATAAATAATAACCAAGTAACATTAATTCTGGTACTAATTCTGTATTATTTAACTAATCATGTAACATACCAAATAAATAAAATATTTAGTATTCATTATTAAGCGTCTAAAAAGTGGGTAAAGACTCTAAGTAGGTTTTTTTGTGTTGCAAATTATTATAAAAATGATAAATTATAATAGCTTGTCCAATTTATTCGTTAACGTTTGATTAAATTCATGATGCCAGGTTCATTTTTAGAAAATTTGCCCAGTATGTGAATTAATTTTGATTAAAAACTTTTAAATATTACCTCGTACATAATATTATTGTGCAATATTAGTAGTAAATATTAATTTTATTCTATAAAAATTTAAGTCGTTGTATAAAAGATATTCAAATTACAATAAGTTAAAATAGGGTTGATTTTAAGACTCCAATTTCCTTAGTTATAAGGTAGTTTATAACTATTTTGGAATAATTTTTTGTTAAAAAACTATTCCGAAACTGGATATATTTTACTGAAATGTATTTGATTCAAACTTAGTATTTTTTTTTAAGATTTAAGTCTTTGTTTTATTTTTTCCATAGTTTTAATTTTTTAAGGGAATCAGATGTAAATTTAATTTCGATTATGGTTACAAGATTCGGAAGAGAATGTTTAAATGACAGAAAAAATAAAAAATTACTCCGAAATATTATAAGTCATCATTCCTTTATAAATACGAAAATTACGTTTTGTATAATTCCCTGTTTGTGGACACGGGGAAAGTTGAATCCACTGTACGTTTCCATTAAGACCTTATATGTATGTTTTAATTGCAATTATAGACTAATTAATGACTGTAGGTAATTAAGTATACTTGAAATAACTCAACTCAATAGAAAAAGTAATTTACGGTATGAAATGTAAGCGTAAAATATTAAATATACTATGATTGTAAAACTAAAAAAACGCGATGTAAATTTTAATAATCATTCTGCATGTTAACTAGTATACTTTTATAACAATTCTTTTATTTTTATTTGTAGCTTTGGAACCTGGTAAATAATTTAGCAATATTCTTTCTTTAAAAAAATCAATCATGACAGTGCAAATGAAATTCTGGATATTAAAAATTTTCATTTGTTCATTACTTATTCAGTAAAATTTCCAGAAAAAATAAAATTTTCATTTTAAAGTGAAAAATTATTTTCATAACAATATTTGTTTTATGAAATAAATTAGAGCAGATATAGAATGGAATTATGTAAATGTATAATTACTTCAAAAGATATTGTTCTCTTTTCAAAAAAATTCATGTTACTTCTTACGAATTTAAATTTAGCAATTAATTTTATTTTTTTCGCATAGGTCCAGTGAAAATATGTGAGTACACAGATTGATAATTCAAATCTTTTAAATTAATATTTCAAAGATTTTTAGATACCCCTTTTAATGAATGAGTAAAATCAAGAAAGAAGTTAAACATAAATCTATCTGTATCTATTATATATTATCTATAATCTATTATATTATTCTCTATCTGTATATATTATTGAAATTAAAGAGTTAGTCTAAACATTTGTTAACTGATCTTATTATTTTCCTTTTTTATGTAGCAACTTTACCAGGTAATTGCATGGTTTTAAGAGTACGAAAAATTTGTTTCGACTGTCAAATTTAAAACTTTTAATATCAAATATTATTCTGTCACGTTATTTGAGGTTATTAACTAAATAATATTAATATTCTATGCCAATTGTACAAAATATGGTAAAATTATTTATAATCTTTAGATATTGATTGTGACTTATTTAACCACATGATTTATAAATAATAACCAAGTAACATTAATTTTGGCACTAATTCTGTATTATTTAACTAATCATGTAACATACCAAATATGTAAAATATTTAGTACTGATTATTAAGCGTCTAAAGAGCGGCTTAAGACTCTAAGTAGGTTTTTTGTGTTACAAAATATTATAAAAACGATAAACTATAATAGCGTGTCCATTTTATTCGTTAACGTTTGATTAAATTCATGATGCCGGGTTTAATGTTAATTATAATTATTTATAATTAATATTAAACCAGGTTTAATATTAATTTAAATTATGAATTTCTTTAGTCATTCTGGAAGAGGGAAAAAATTTCGTGTAACTTCCATCAATATCATTAAAAAATAATAGGTTTCTTTTTGTTCCTACTAAATTTAATTGGAAATTCATTGTTATCATTCTTAATACAAATTAAATATATTACAAATGAAATTATTTTTATAAATATTTTAGATATTTATCATGAAATAGTATTATAGAAAAGGTGTAATAATTATTTTGTTTTGAATCTTGATTTATTTTATAGCCGTAATTCCAAAATCTGGATGTAAGTATAGAATTTTATTTATTTTAGTATGATATACGTTACTTTACATTATATTTATTAAAAAGTTGCTTTAAAAGGAATTACATAAAATAAATTTTGCTATTTTATCTCCTTACACTCCAAAAATTTAAATTTAATCAAAAAGTTCCCAAGATGAAAACATATATTTCATGTGAATACAGAGCGTAAATTGCACAAAATGAAAAAGTGAAGTTTAAAAATATAAAAAAATAAAAATGAATCAAATATTTATTTTATTGTATGGATTGTTACGAGTTTTTAAATTTTCTTTTACCAAATGAGAATTATCTTATTTATCTTTTTATTATTATTTAATATTTTGTGAACAAAATATAAATATTAATTTCTTGTTTTTTCTTGTAGCTTCTGAAGAAGGTAAATATTGGTTACACTTTAATCACACTAATAAGGTTAAAATCAATAAACAAATATTTTTTTATAATTTTATTATAAAAGTAGTTAATGAAACAAACTTCATTAACAAAATAATGCTTTCAAAACCAAAACATTAATATTATAATGCAATGTTGTTATAACAGTTTTTTAGAATGATTAAGTTTATATCTCCGTATCTTGGGCTACACATGAATGCACATATATTTTTTTCTCATAAATTATATTTTTGTAACAAGACCAATGATTGAAAAATTTCAAACTAAAACTACAATAAAAAGATGATACCTAAAAAAAAACTACTTTCAAGTATGATACCCAGTACGAATAGAAAATTCTAACAAATGTACAGTAATGACATTTCTGGTTTTTTAAAAAAAAAACTAATTCTGTGCAATAAAACATGAATTTGCGATTTTTATAAACAACTATTTGGTAATTTTTCCATTCGAACAGTAACGGTTTATCGGAAGTGCTAGTTTTCGAAACTAATATTCTTATTACCACAAATTTAGTACAAAATACAAAAATAGAAATGAAATATAATTAAATGTGCCATTTTCTGATGTATCATGATAAAATAATCAATTTTTAACCAATTTACCAAATTTTATCACACATTTTAAAACCATATTTTATTGTTATTTTTATCAAAATCCTGACCAAAGCACTTTGGTAAAAATTACCGATCTTTTTGGTGCACCTATAGGGACCGGAAACATGTCAAATTTTACCATTTCTAGAAGTTTCAGTAATACTTTTTTTTTCTTAGCGTTCATTTAAATTCTTTATTTTTTCTTCACTATCTGGTTTTAAAATATATTTTATTATAAATATATTTTAACTATATATTAAATATAATTTAATAATTTTATATATATTTTAAATATATTATAAATATATTTTAAAATTATAAATATATTATTGAAATTATAAATATATTATTAAAATTATAATTATATTATAATAAGATATGAAGTTTTAATATAAAGATACAAAAATCAGATTTTCATTCCGCAAAATGTTTTACTGATTTTCAAAACATAAAACATAATACAAGAGCAACAATACTTATCGTTATTATTCATAACACGTGTTATGGCCCACTGTAGATGCAAAATAAATTTGAGTTAGCATCTATTTCATGGAGCATTAAAAATTATGCTGTATAGAAAAAAGGAACAATGAACGATTTTTTAAAAAAAAGTTCAGATTCTATGTAAGTTACTGAAGCTAATGCATTACTTTAACATTTGAATCCACAACACAAAATTCTTCGAATAGATAGAAAAATATAAAGCTAGAAAAATTAAAAATATAAAAATATTTATTCAAATGGTGGTACCTGCTCGATTCTTAGGAACGGCTGAGGCTTTTTTTTTGCAAATGGATAAATATTAACTAAATGCTTTTTTTTAATCAATATTCTAAACAAATTACACGTAGTATGGTTAAAGCAAACACTATACAGTTTAATTGAATAAAACGAACATGCATATTAAAAGTTTTTTACAGTGTGAAAAAAATAAATTTATAATATTTTAAACTATTTTCAAAGAAGTTAAAGTGCAGCAACTTACCATGTTATCTAGTAGTGTTTGATTAAAATAATTTTGGTTTATTAAGTTTAATATAGTTTTCAGCTATGGTTGATAGATAGACAAAATTTGATTTCACTATTAAATAAAGAAGTTAAATTTTGATCCGATTATTTTAATAAATTATGTAATCGAAAGCAACGAAAAAGTAACTTTTTCAAAAATACAAAATTAATACTACAAGTATTGAATGTATAATACGTTTAATATTTATTCATCAATATTTATATTATTTAATATTTATAATTCAATACGTTTAATATTTATTCATTGATGTAATAAAAGGCCATTAGCATATAATTTTCTAAATTTCAAAATTAGCTCAAATGTATAAGGAAGTTAAACTTGTTAATGAATTCGAAAATTTTACAAGTAGCATATAATTTTGTTAAAAATTTCTTAGTATTACTTAGAAATTTTTTGACAATAATGAAGATAACATCTATTACATTTAATTTGTTAATGAAACAGGTATTGCTGCAGCAGATTCATGGAGTTAATTAAAGATATAAAAAGCGCTTTGAAAATGTCGAAATATAATAATATTTTAGAGTATTGCGAAATTCGAAAACTTATATTAGAAAGTTTGTTTAAAACTCGCAAATCGATTATAATATTTTTTTTACATTTACTTGTTTAAAAGAAGAATGTAAAAAAGGGGAATAGGACGAAAAGAATTCTTCCTCAGGCGTTCATTGATGTTCAACTATAAATTTTGTACAAATGACTAAAATTTTGTATATGTATGATAATCATTCCAAGAATATTTTATACTTTTGATATACGTTTTTTAGGTTTAGATGAAATGCGTAAGTAGATTGTTTTGAAACATTTTTTAAATCAAATTTATTAGTCATGAAAATTAATAACTGTTGCTTTATTTCGGAACATTAATATTTATAATTATAATTTAATTCCTAACTAATTTAATTTCAATATGAAAATGAAAAGAAATATAGAGGAAGTTTTTACTCCTATAAAAATATTTTGTCGTTTAAATTCTTTGCATCAATAATTTTTTAAATTTATTTAAATTAATTATACCATTTTTAATTATATTACCAAATTAATTAACAATATTTTTTCGATTATGAAAAAATCCATGTTATTATTATGATAGTCATTACACGCACACAATTGTTGGATATTTAACTAAATTTAATTTTAAATATTTTACTTCAACACTAATAATCTTTACTAAATTTACATATTTAACATAATTTGATATTCTTCACTTTCAGATGACTTTTTTATGGGTACGTATTCTATGCCATACAAATAATTTTAATATATTTTAAAGAAATATGTATTAAATTTTTTAAGGAATTGAAGTTAATTTTTTAAGGCATATATGTTTAAAATATTTTAATTCCGTAAATATTCTATATTCATCCATTCACACATTTCATTCATAAACATTTAATTAGACTGTACCTTAAGGTTTAATTCAATATCTAAAAGTCTAAGCTTTCAGCAATTTATATTTTTTCTTTTTATAATTAAAGACATTAATAGCGAGATTAGATAAAAAAAAAACAATTTTTAGCTGTCATCATAACTTATATTATGAAAGAATAGTTTAAATATTTTTTAAAAAACTAGGATTTTTTTAATAATCATTAGCAGATTATCATAATACTTTGTAATATTTAAAAAAAATATTAAATTGAGAATACTTTTAGAGTAATCTGTGATAATATTATATTCTAAAAAATTATATTTATCATGTTCTAATATTTTTCAGAACTTACTGACAAGGGTAAGCTTTTATGAATTTTGAAAATTTTGAAAGAGTAATAAAAATCCATGAAAATCGTTTGTAAATATTATATCAGGCTAAAAAATACCTGTATCTACCAAAAAATCAATTTATCTCTTACTTGAGAGCAATCCTGTAATAATTATCTTTAACGTTTCATTTTACGTGTATAATGCAACGTTTGCATACCAACAATTGTTATTCTTATTCGAAACAGGTTCTTTTACAAAGATTTAATTGATTATTTTAAATCATTCATTTAAAATTAATACTGCAAAAAATAAGCTTTCCAACAAACATAACTATATACGTTATTGTTTTAAAGTTAACATTGGAATGATTTTAAAAATTTAGTTTTACATAATGCAATTAGCAAGTTTATAATAATGTACTTGATTTGATTAAAGTATCACAGTAAGCTCTAATTCAAGAATTATTACAATTCAATATTTCTTATATTAATTCTACATTTTTCAGAGATTCTTTTCATTTCTTTAAGTTGCAAGAAAAAATATTGATGTTTCCAAAAAGAATCCAAAAATTATTTTTAAACCAAAGTTTAAGTTTTTTATCGTTCATATTTTTTTTTGCATAAAGTTAAACTAGTTTAGTTCATTCTACTACTTTTCTTACAGTTGCTGAGTTTGCTGAAGGTAAATTTGAATTACAGTTAATAATTTAAGTAATATGTTGCTACTAATAAAATGAAGTTTTGGTTGATATTTTATTAACTTAATTATACTGGGGTAGTTTTTAAACAAATTTAGTTGAACGGAAATATTTATTTCAATAAAATAATAACTTTAAGAAAATTTAAAAACATTTTAAGAGTTACTTTTTTAGTTTACGAAATATGCGTTTTTAAACAAGTTAATGAATTTCTCTTCTGCATTTCTTTTTCAAATTAAGATGAATATTTCATCTGTAGATTGGAATTATACATTTTTTTTTATTTTACTTATTTTTCTAAAACTTCAAATTAAATGTCAAAAAGAATTATAATGTAATTTATTTGAGCGAAATTGTAGTTTCATTAATAGAAGAAATGATTCCACTTCATGGCTATTCAAAATGTATAATTTTTTTATCCAGTTTTTTAAAACTATTTAAAAAATAAAATCGTTTTAATCCGATTAAGTTTAATACCTGGTTAGTTTAAGCATTATAAAATCTGATTACAGCTTAAATAATAAATATTTTTGCATGAACAAAATAAAATTGCTCCCCCTTCAATAGTATTATACAGAGGAAGGGTAAACTTATTGAAACACATCTGTACTAACGTATTTTTTTTCTCACTTAAGAAATGCATCGAGTATCATCTTATAACTTTAAAAGTGTTTAGGTCATGCAATTCCTCATACATATCAAATTTAAAGCTTTCAGAAGTTGGAGAGATCGACAGTAAATTACGAATAAAAAAGAGAGTTTTTGAACAATCGATGCCAAAAAATATGACAATAAGATCGTTGCTTGTATCAATTGCTTTTGCAATTTGGTAAAAACTACACAAAATTTCGAAAGCATAGTTTAAATATTTATGGAGAAACGAACAACTTATATTAAATAAAATAATCCATCTGCCTTAAATTTCCTTATGATGAAAATATTCAGTAAAAAAATTAAACAAAATTTTTAGATTAATTTACTAATAACAGAAATAACAGAAATTTTAATAACATTTTAATAACAGAAATATTTTAAAATTTGAACAAAAAAATAGATAAAGAAGTACACATGAAATGAATATTTGAAGTAGTCCTAACCCTTTAAACGGTCCTAAAAATATTTTTTTTTCGTAATTTTGTTGTGAATAGTATTTGGTAACTTATGAAAAAAGTCCAACTTGAATATCTTGAAAAATTAAATGCTTCTAGTAATCTTTAAAATAGCTTTTGTACTTTTATTTAAAAAAAATCTCTAAATGGTATTGAGTATTCAACAAATTTCACTTTGTATCATATAACAAAATTTAATAACAAATAGTACCTTACCATAATTGTCTGGATAACAAAATGTGATGGTATGAGGAAATAAAACATGTGAAATAATACCTGCTTTAGTATTATATAATACCTACTTATTGCTTACTGTCATTTTAAAAATTATAGTGGCTTGTTTAAAAGTACAAAATAACATTTATTGCATATTCCTAATATTTTATAACTTTCTCTCTAAATTTTAAAAAACTACTTGGAAAATTGTTAGAAATTTTTTTAATTTTCTAGCTTTTCAAATCGAACTTTTTACCAAATACTATTCAGAAATTTTGGCGAAAGTCTTACTTTAAATATTCATGTCTTGCATAATTTTATTATTTTTTTTAATTTCACGATAATATTTTGTTATTAATAAAAACTCTATAAATTTTGCTTTATTGAGTATTTCTCCAATTATAGTAAAAACATAAATCATAAGAATTTGTTTTTTTTAATACAAATTTCCATATTTTCATGACTATTAAGCTAGTTTTACGAAATTTTGTATGCGTATTGTAACCAAAGTAATGAGAAATATTGTAACAAATTACATTATATTTGGTATAGCATGCTCAAGAACATTGTTTTTTTTTTATTCGCAATTTATAGCCGGGCTTGCAAACGTCTAAAAGCTTTAAACTTTATTGATATGTATGAGAAATCGCATGACCTGAACACTTTTATATATAAAATAATTCTCTAAGTATTTCTTGAGAACAGTAAAAGAAAGGAAGTATGGAATTGTTTTGATAATTTTATGTTTATGCTCCATATTTTAGTGCTTAGTATTACCACTGCATATATAATAGCATGCTAAAAAAGTGTGCAAATGAAAATAATGATTTAAGTCTAGATTACAAAGATTTTACATTTATTTTTAAAATCAAGCTTATCTAATAGTTTTTTTTTTAAATTAAGTATTAATTTTTATTAATTCTTAAAGAAATTCCATTAATTTGTTTGCATGCTTTATACTGCTTTTTTTATTTTAGAATTCATAACTGGGGGTAAGCAAATGTTAATTGTATTTATTTTTCTAGGCAATGAAATTAGAACAGATAAAATTAGGTTTGATAAAGCAATAATGCACTTTTGTTCTTAAATAAAAAATGTTATATATTCTAATCAATTTAGCATGTCTAAATATTTTATTTTAACTTAATGACAAATTTTAAATACTTCTACCAAATTTTTCGTTTGATTTTAATACTGTTTAATTTAAAATAGCATATTTTTTTTAAAATATACAAAAATTATAACGAATAAAATAGCATTTTCGTTTAATTTCAATAAAATTTAAAGTTGTTTGAAAATAAAAAATATTTTAAATTGTCGGATCTTAATTCTTTTCAAAAATATCAAAGTACCATTTTCATCTCCAATATAAAATTTATAATAATGATTCAAGCTTTTTATATAACCAAAGGTATAATAGCATAAAATAACATAATACATAAAAAAAAATATGAGTAAGGTTAAAAAAGCATATGAGTAAGGTTAATCTAAAAACACTCCTAGATTATCACTTTTTATGCAGGTCAAATGATATGAAAAAGCAACATGTTTATTTTTTTAAATAATAAAAAAGTAGATTGACAAGAGTTTTAAGAAAAAACTGACTTTGAATTGTTATTAAAAAGTTAGTTCAGTAATTGAAAAAATCAACTTACTAAATTTTAAATTGGAATATATTACGTTTCTTTAACAATTTTAAGATGCCTTATACCATAGTTCTTTTAGTAAAATTTAAATTTCTATTGAAAAGAAAATCACATTTGTTTAGTTTCATTAAAATTCCATTGATATGCAATTTTTCTTTTTTTTTTTCTTTTTCTAATTTTAGCACAATCAGCTTTTGAAGGTAAGTCTATGAACAAAAACTTTATATTTCTAAAAAAGGAATACTCTTAAAACTAAATCATTTCTAAATAACACAGTACAGAAAAATTACTTGAATTTAAGAGACTTACTCGTAAATAGGGAAATTCTTTAAGACTATTAATCTGTTTATTCAGTTAATTAAATTGAAAGCAGTTAATGCGCAACCGATTCGAAATTTTTATGAAAAAATTATTTTGTAAACAAAATATTCTAAAAATCAAACTTTTAAATTTTTAAGAATAAAAACTAACAAATTCTTAATCCTAAGGTAATTATTTAATTATATTAGTAGCTTTTCGATGAGAAATCGAACTGAGGGAGCTAAGCTGCTAGTCTCACTCTTCGACAGATGGCAGCACTGCAGTACTTCTCCGGTTCGAAAAAATGGACCATGGAGAGGAAGAAATACACTGATCTCTCACCGCAGCAGTAAAAGATGTAAAATGATAGAGAATATTTAATGAGAATTTTATATCTTTTTGCTTTATTTGTTTACTATACTCATTAAATGAGCTCTTTCAGAAATCGGTTATTTTTACAGTTATCAATATCATAATTATCATTATCATAATTATCAATAACATAACAAAATTTATTTTTCTTAAATATAATACTATATTAATATAATTTGTTGTTTACTCCTTAGAACTTTTGAAAAGTAAGAATTTATATTTGTACACAAGATTATTATTGCATGACAATTAGCATTGGTTGTAAAATTATTGCATATTAACATACTCACTTTGTCTTAATGAAATTATCTTATTTGAACCATCAATAGAATGGACAAAGTAAATATTTAAAAATAAATATTCTTAATCTTAAAGGTTTTTATTTAAGTATGCAATTATAAGAATTTTTTCCTAAAACGTGAGTTAATATTTAATTACTTTATTTATTATATCACTTATGTACAAGGAAACTGCACAAATATTTGCATTATAATAATATAGATTGCATATACCTATAACTCTTGTCTATGCACAGAACAACCGTTACTGAAATGCTATCGTTCATTAAATATAATTTTTTGTCCTGACAAGCGGAAATATGTTTTTAGAAAGTAATAAGGATAAGACTCAGTTTTAAATTTTTTACCACATTTAGTAAGAGACTACTTTTCTATAAATACATATCTTGTGCTTCTCTTTTCATCAATTGTTTTGTTTTATCTACCACTTTTGATTAGAATGAAACTCAACTAAACAGATATAAAGAAGGGACCTTAAAAATAAACACTTTTGTGTAGGCTTCTATTAAGTCACGTATTTACAGCGCGAATAACTGAAAGCCAAACTATTTTGGACATTTTCTCTCGACATTAAATAAATTCTGTCAACAATAAATGCATTATAAAAAATAAATGTTTCTGATGTTAATTTGTTTAAAATATCATTTTCAGGTGGAAAATTAGAAAGTAAGTAAGCTTGAAAGATTACCTTTCATTTTCATTATTTCTGAATTAGTTATTTTCACCGTATTTATCGAAGCTCTTTCGCCAAGAAAAATTAAAAAGTCACAGTCTAAGTGCCTAACACTTAAGGCAACACTAAAATTGAAATTACATATACCGAATTGCCATGATGAGCTTTCTGGGATTTAGGTTAGACAAATAATGTCTATATTTAAAAAGTTATTAAACTTTCCATAAATCATAAATTGGGTAAGATTTCGCACTTAGGGGAAAATTATCAAAATTAATAAATAATTCTCACTTTCTGCAATATTTCTTTGAACCCAAATAATGCAACGTTAGTGAAAGTTTATAATATGAAAAAATATCATTACAAAGGTTTTTCATTTTTACAACTCTGACTTTTCCCCGAATTGTAATTTTGCGTCATTTCTACAATTAGTGTAAATGAAACAGGCTATCTAAAAGTAAAAATTGATATAATAATCGGGAATATCTATCAACTGTTGTATGATATATAGCAACTTCATAGGACGACTCTCATCTACTTTTTTATAATAGATATCTAAATCTATTTAAGAACAATTTTCTTCTAAACAATAGGCAAAATAATAAACCAGATTAAAAAAATAATAAACCTGACAAATATATTTTCACTAAGAATTAATGTTTACTTTTATAATTTCAGCACTCAATAAAGATGGTAAGCTTTATCTAGTTGTCTTGAAAATGTTGTAATAATTATAATCATTTAATGTGATTGTTATTCTAATACTTAAATGCAAAGATCTAAGGAATTCATACTCTTTTTAGATTGACATTTAATACTTTTATTTTTAATGAAACACCTTGCATTATTAAGGAAAGTAATAAGGAAAACAGGTGGTAATGACTGAGAGACTATTGTTATTATATTGTTGACTACATAATTAGCTTATTTTTGATTATTAAATGCATTTTTAGTAAATGTTATACAGAATGTGACTACCAAGCCAAAATCATTAGATATACATCAAACCTATGTGCTAGCTCTTCAATTTAAAAATATTTCCTGCATTTAAAGAATGCCTAAAAAGCACAGAGCTGGATTTAATTCAGTTGATAAAAAGTTCATATTTACAACCGTATGAAATCGGAAGTACATATTGTGTCGTAGGTACACACGAAATTTGAAATTATAATTTGTCCATTCTTATTAATTTTCTAGAAACACATTCAACTTATTTTGTTATTGATATCCTTTTTATCTTTGTACTTTTTATTTGTATTTACTAATGTTTCTGAATTATGAAATTTTATCTTTCGTGAAATTTTATCTTTTTTTAGTTGGAGATGCTCTTAAAGGTAAGTTCCGAAACACAATATAAATGGGTATATACTTACTTCTATTTTAAATATTTTTTTAAATATCTTTGTTTAAAAATTTTCTTTTAAATATTTTTCTTTTGCAAACAGTTTTTTGTTGCAGTAAGATATTGAAACAACTCTATGCATTTGTGATATTATGTTCTTAATTTGAGCAAGGCATAAAAACAAACAAAACAACATTATTTGAAAAAGAATATGGAAATGTTTATTAATATAGCCTTAAAATATAATTAAATAAAATATAAATAATCTATTTTTAAATTACAATTTTAAAAGATATCTCCTTCAAAGATAAATTTGTTTTCCTTATTGCCTCAACATCACTAGAAAATATATTTGTTAAAATAAAAGATGCAAGTAAAATAAAGCTTTTCAAAATAAAATTATTAAAATTTAGAAAGAAACATTCGCGCTGTGAGAAATGAAACAAAGGAAAAGATACGAGCCAAGAGTTAAACTTCAATATACGTTCATTTCTATTCAAATTATTCTAACTTTATGGGTATTAAAGAGTTATAACTTTTTTCGAGTTTGAAAACTTTAACTTTTTGAAACTTTAAATAAATTACATTATGAAATATGCGTGATTGTGTTATTATAAAATTGTGAAAATTAACTCTTTCAACATTGTTTTTTTAGAGGCTGTACAAAAAGGTAAATTTCATTCACTTAAATACTCAAATTATAATATACTTCACTCATAATTAAGTTGTTTTAATTTTTCCTAAAATGTTGAGTTCAAAGAAGTGTTCATTCTTGCTTTTAAATGTTGGAAATTAAAATAGGAAATTATTATTGTTGTTAGCGAAATAAAACATTTAGGCAAAAACTAGTTATTATTGCATTAATTTGAGTCTTCACCATTAGATTCACATATTTTATTTATGTAATCAAAATGTTTGTTTTCCTCATTATTTTTTTGGCAAAATAATTATTAAAATATGAAACAGTTATAAACGAAAAAATTGCAATTTAGTAGTTATTACTAAATATTATATTTTCATTAATTAAACGTAAATAATTACTTGGCATTCAATATTGATGTAAATTATTAAAAAAAAAGTTTTTTAAATGACATCAAACATCATAATAATTTCTAACATTTACTAATATATGCATTATATTTTTTCTCAATTCATACTTAATCCGTAGCTCACATCTAGCCGGCACGCGTATTTAACATAATAGACATTACATGGCCATCTAGACTTACTTCACATAGACTTACTGGAAATAAACTCCGTAATGTATTTTTATTAACACTGCGTTACTAAAATATGTTCCAGACTATCCTTAAAACTTCTCTCCATCTACTACTTTCAGTCTACTTCAAAGTCTTTTTTTAGAAATATCAGATGATCTTGTAAGCAATCAGAACACACCTGTTTAAATTTTAACTCTACAATTAAAATATTACGAAAATAAATTTTTCATTTTTATTCAAAAAAAATTTTTTTTTAAACAGTTCATAACTCTAATCTTAAATGAGGCAGGCTTGAGGGTAAAAAATGCTTTTAAGCATGTGAAATGTTAAAATAAAAACAAAACTGATAATATATATCTATATGTATCTGCTTTTTAGGAAAAGGAGATCTACAACGTAAGTAACAAAGAAAAATACTCAAATTTGAACATTTTTATGAAAAAATAATTAGAGTATAAACTTTACAGTTATGATATAACTTAGCAATATATACTAAATATTTGCTCCGATATCAAGTAATAGCTTATTTACTTAGATAAAACAAAAATGTCAATATTTCATTTAAGTAAATTAAGCACATTAATGTCCATGTTATTGTTTTCTATGATTCTTTTTGTATTAATAATAAATGTTGTTAATCAATTAGTACTAAAAAATAATATGAAACTTGCTCATTCATTTTTTTTAAACTGAAGAAGTTATGGAATTAAAAAATTTAGAAAAACAAATGCAAAATGGCAAAAATATTATCAATATTTAGAGTAATGTAAGAATAGTATGAAAAAAAATAATCTTGCAATTTATTTATCAAACATTTAACTGAGTACGGATACAGTTATCAATGAATAAGAACACTTTTCATTTGCACACTCAGAGAGACTTATTTAGAAATGGCGAATGTAAAAGTAGAAAAGGATATATTATCATTTTTTTAACAATCGGTACATTGCTAATACCATTGTCAAATATTTTAAGAACCAAATGCTTTTTAAAAACATTTTTTACGAAAAACTTAATGTAAAGCTAACATGCTTTATAAGGTAAAGGTTTTTAATTTTTATTTTTGTCAAGAATATCTTGTAATGTATAAAAGTTCTTCTAATATTATTTCATAATATTTTTCTAAGCAATGTAAAAGATGTAATTCTAACTTTATTTAAATTACTTTAATTTTATTCTTATGTAAGACTTATGTCTGAATTAAATTTGGCAAAGTAGTAATTATGCTTATTTTTAATGTTTTACATAAATCGAGCATCAATTTTTTATTCCAACTCTTATAGACATTAATTAATTTTGATACTCATTTTAACTCGAAGATATTTGTTTAGAATTACTTGCTTTAATTAAAAAATATTCATATATCTCAATTTTTCATTTGAAAATTATGCCTTTATAAAAAAAATTATAAGCAAGTCTTAAACAATTTCATTGACATTACTTTTTCGATGTTTTAGAGGTATTAACTGCAGGTAAGATTATAAATAATTTATTACTAGTTACCTTTAATATAATCAATACTTATTTATGTTAATTATATTTTCAAAATCTGCATTATTTTCATTAGACTAATATTTTATTTACTATTTGTTTTAGTTCATGAAGTCTTAATAGGTAAGTTTATATCTGCAATAAAATGGAAAAGTGTAATAATTTAAAGTTTTTTAAGTCAATATTGAAAAATAAAAATAATAATTTGAAATAATTTTACTTCTCGTTAGAACGATGCATTTAAACACAACCATTGAAAAAAATTATATTTCGAGTAACATTTTTAACATGTTATAAATATTGAAGTAAAATATTAATCAACATCAACTTAATTTTTGAAATATTCTTTGCATTATTAAAAGATTATTTTTATTCATTTGCTTTACCTGATAAAAAAATTGTAAAGCTCATTAAATCAAATTAATTTCAACTTTGGAAATCAACAATCAAAATCAAAAACCTAAATCAAAAATCAACATCAAAATTAAATATTCAAGAAGTTGAAACCTTTGTGGTATAGTTAAGAGATATTAGTAAACTCTAAACATTTAAAATAAATTTACATAATTATAAAAATCAAAAAACTTTCTTCAAAAGGTTAGAAATAAAAAAACATAAGATATAGGTTTTAATAAGCAATTGTTTTAGTATAAATGTATGCAATACCAAACACAAATGTAACACTAAATAATACTTTTAGTTTATAAATTTAGAAAAACAAATGCAAAATGGCAAAAATATTATCAATATTTAGAGTAATGTAAGAATAGTATGAAAAAAAATAATCTTGCAATTTATTTATCAAACATTTAACTGAGTACGGATACAGTTATCAATGAATAAGAACACTTTTCATTTGCACACTCAGAGAGACTTATTTAGAAATGGCGAATGTAAAAGTAGAAAAGGATATATTATCATTTTTTTAACAATCGGTACATTGCCTCAAAAGACATTGCATTAACATTGGTACATTGCTTACGTCCTCAAAAGAGGCGGTATTGAGTGAATTTACAAAATCATTAATCAATATATAATGCCTAATAATTATGTAAATTGCATATTTTTATTCATTTTTGTTACAAATAAGCTAAAAAATACTTGACTTAATATAATGTAGTACATCTAATATGAATGTTTAAACAAGTGTTTTATTAATAGCATAGCCTCTTGCATGAATATTCCAATTGCATGTTGTTATTAAGAAGAGTTAAAAGATTTTTATACTTGTCTTACTGTATAATTATAGATTCTATGAAATATATGATCAAGAATTATCGAAGCGCTTAATATCATCTAAAATTCATTGTTCAATTAAAATATTTGGAATTTAATTTCTTTAAAAATCAAATGAGCTGGCTAGTTCTAAAACAATTTACTTGGTTCATTTGTTAAAGGTACTTCACTGTTCTTTTCTATTCATTGTTTAAAATATTTTTCGTAAAATAATACTTTAAACCATATCATTTTTATAGAACTTGCAAAATCAGGTAAAACCATTTTATATTATATACAATAAAAAATATGATTTCTTTAAAGTAAATATTTGCTTAAAATTACTATTTCGCTTTTTTAGTAAAAACCTATTAAAAAGACTGTCTCAGTGACACAGTTGCGAGACCTAAAAGAGAATTTTATTTTCGAAACATAATAATTTATGTAAATGTCATTTATCTTATTTCTTTTTGTTCCAGGAGAGAAAGAAATAGCCGCTTCAGAACAAGGTAATGAAAAAAATTTTTAAATATTTCCTATTTTTAAAAATAGTATTGTTATTTTTTTTAACAACAACTTACAAGATGTAAAAATTAATTAAATTAAAACTCTTTAATACTTTCAGCTGCAAAATCTGCAGAGGCAAAGCCAGGTAATTTCATCATAAATTAATTAAAATTTGTTATAAATAAAATTGAACTAAACAGGTAATTTTAAACTAAACGAAGGAACTGTTAAATTTTTAACTCATGAATGGTTTCAAAGGTCATGTTTTAATTTTTGTTACATTCAGTATATACTTTAATGCAATATTATTATTCATATAATAGACATAGCTACAATTACAACAAGTTTATAATTAAATTACAACGAAAAAACAAGCATGAGTTGATATTGGTTTTCCTTTCAATAACTTGTCAATCACAATGACATTCATTCACCTCAAAGTAAATTAGTCTACAGCATTTATTTTTATTTAATCAAATTGGTTTTTATTATAACATTGGGGAACAATTTTTTTTTCGTTTTCTGTAGCATACGAATTTTTAACATATTCGCTCGCAATGCTGATTTCAACTTCGGAATCGGTTTTTCTTTTAGGGCTTCGCTACAGATTTTTATATTAATTTTTTTCCTATTTTTTGTCAAAATTACAACTTCAAAAACGTTGTATATGACAGAGGGTCGCATGGATGTTGCGGCAAAAATTCTGGGGGAGTTAAGCGCATCATCAGGATTACAAAAAAGAGCCCATGCCCGAAATGTCATCATGCGCTACTAAGGGTGTTTCCCTATTATGAAATATTTATTCATGTGCTTTTGAACAGATCATAATCTGAAAGTACCCCTAGCAGCATACGATGGCATTTCATGATATATTTTCAAATTTAATATATATATACATAATATGCAAATTTAATCCCGATGACGTGCCCTAACTCTTTTAGAAGTTTGTCGCATCATTTATACGACCCCTTGTTACATATAACGTTTTGAAAATATGTCTAAAATATATCTAAAATATATGACTAAAAATGTAATTTGAAAACACAGTAGCTTTTGGAGCTAAACTAGCTTCAAATCCAGATCCGAATAAGGCAAGATCAAGTATTTGTTCAGATGCAACAAATACTTGTTTTCCAAAGTAATTATACTATAATAGATTTATTTAAAATTTACTTTATGCTTTTATAAATTTTTTTTCAAAATCCACTTAAAACAATCTTTTAAATGAATGATTCTAGGCTTCTGAGAAAATATAATGCAAAAATAACATTGTATAGAGATTTAGAATTTGTGTCTTTATAAGCACTTTTTTCAGAAATTAAAATTTTTGGAGTATAATTATCATGCTTAAAGAGGATTCGTGTAGTTTAATTATCGTATTTGAGATTAAAAAACCTGATGAATTTATAATTCTGACTATATTTTTAAAATAAATTTCATTTATTACAGCCAATTAAAGATGAAATATGAAAAAGGTAAAGCACACAAATTTCAAAATGAAAAAAAGACATGTTTACGAACTTTTCTTCATGCTAAAAGTATTTTTCTCTTTTGCAGATCAAGAATCAAGCAACAACTTTATAAAGTGATGCTGTAACAGTCGATACAGTTTTCATGTATTAAATTATGATTTGAATAAAACCAAGAAGCATTTCATTCTGTGTAGATTTTATATTCAGAAACAGATTACAATTTCATCTGAATTCCATATAACTTAAGATCTAAAATTTTATAACTAAAATAAAATTAATTATTTGTATTTCACATTTACATGCTTTGCAGTACTTAGAACATCATGTGAAAACTCTGTTTTTCAATAACCAAATTAATTTACTTAACCAAAAAAAGTAAATTTTTTAACTTAAACAAATTTAAAGTATTTTCAAACTTCAGTTGTATATTCCAGTTAAAAACAGTTCCGTTTTCGTGAGAAAAAAAACAAAACATTTCACTGTGGGTAGCGAGAATTCAAAATCTTTGCTATAAGGATTTATAATTGTTCAATGCGAAATAAAATATCGTTCAAATGATTACTTGATTCTCTTTAATTTAAAAATAAATTAATAATCGAATTTCTGACTCTAGCTATCTTAATATTTTAATCACTGTCAAATTTTATAGAAGAATACACAACTTCGGAAAAAGATTATCACAGCATTTTAAAAACAATCCTTTTTCACTTTTTTACACGGGGCAAAATTTAACAGAACTAATATTTTCTTCAAAAATATAATTTCAGTATTATGTACCCTCTTAGTAAAAAAGAAGTAAGCAAAAACGTTTTTCCGATTTTTCAGAAGTAATTATCATATTCGAGAAATTATTCATACGTAAAATGTGAGTATGTTTGACAAGGGACACCTTAAGTATTTTCTCTTTAGCAAAGATAAATAAATTTTTTAACAGAATCTTAAGACAATACTTAGGTAACATGCATAGTGTATGTTTACCAGACTAGATGCCAAGGAATTATTTTATACGAAGCGAAAGTTACAGATGTTTTGCATTTCTTTATAACGTTTGTAATATTGCAGACCTCCCCCTACTCAATAATCACCCCACTTGCAAATTTATTCTTGTGTTAGTTAATGAATTACAAGTTAGTACATCAGATAGCACCTAATTCATGAAATTTAGTCCCTAAAATACTTGTAAAAGCAAGATGCCTTTTAACATCTCAAGGGACCCTCTTCTCCTCATAACCAAAAATTGCGATTTGTCGGACCATTTTTCTCTCATTCAATTTTGATAGTCTTCTGTTTAGCTTTTGATCCTAAAAAAAATCACCTAATAAAAAAATTTCCACCTAAAAAAATTCAGAGGCTGTTTCTACGTGCAGGACGGTTCATAGGCACATTAGGAAACAAAGCGCGGTCAAAACGACCAGAATGTGGTAAAATTTTCAATGTTTTAGTCTCTAAGGTAACACCAAAATGCATGGTAGTTTTTACTAAAGTGCTATGGTAATGATTCTGGTAAAATTGACTATATGGTTTTATAATATGCGATAAAATTTGATGAATGTGGTAAAATTTGCTAGTTTATTGACTCCTTAAACCATGTCATTAAAGCCTTTTAATTGGTAAAGAAAAATTTTCATTTTTGTATTTTTTCTGAATAATTGGTAAGAAAACATATAATTTTGAAATCCCGGATTTCCGGTATAACGTTACCATTTTAACAGAAAAATTTTCAATATACATGATTTAAATGCTGTATATTTTGATTTTAGAATTATGATTTTTTTTTACCAGAAATGTCATTACCATACAGCACGATAACTTTACCAGAATTTCTTTCGGCGTGTTAAAATTTTCATCACATGCTTGACATTTTGGGAAAATACGGCTTAGTTAGATCAAATATCGTATTCTGAGATCTTCTACTTCTTACTTGAATTGGGGACCACTGAAAAAATCCATCCTGAGTTTACTATGGGGAAATTATTAAAGGAGACAGAAATTTTTATAGTTCTTTTTAGACAAATAAATTATGAAACAGAGAATTTATTTTAATAATAAAGTATGCCAAATTACATGTTTAAATTATTTTTTAATAATATTATTGAGATAAAACATTGTCGTAATGCACAGAAAGCGCAGGGAAAAACCATTACCCTTTCAAACTGAAATAAAAAAAATATCAAGAAATGCAAAAATACGTATTTTAAAATAATTTTTATCTAATAAATATTATTAGTCATAAAATGATTGATTTTAAGAATCTTATCATCTAAATCATTTCTTATCGCCATTTTGAACAGGGAAATCATTGTTCTTTTGAAGATGTGCTGCTATCTATGTATATGTATATAAAACAAATAATCAGGACATGTATAATTTTAAATAGTTTTGAGAAATGTTGTTCCTACCGAAAGTTTTATAGAATGCGTCCGAAAATTAGCACTCTAGACACAGAGCTGCAGTTATAATGGAAAAAAAATTGAAAGAATACCAATTGTTTTAAGTAATTAGCGCGAATATATTAGAAAAAATAAAGAACAGTAAACATAAAAATGTGATTACAACTTCATACACTGTAAAAGTTTCAGTTTACTTCAACACCAAGAAAATAGCTAACATTTCTATCTAGATTACCCCTATTTCCTTTTTTTACTACTTTGAAACAGGCATAAATGTCTAATCGATAAAATAAAAAGCAGAGTATCGAAGATTTGAAAACTGTTATAAATCTTAAGATTTTTTTAAAAATTCTAACCAATTAATTCTAATTATGTTTTTTTTTAATAAACCTTCAAGCAAAAGTTTTATAGGGACCAATAGTGTTTAAATAACAATGTTCTCAACAAAATATCAATTTTAATGACATTTTAGTAGGTATTTCAATATGCTTTAAACGGAAGTTTTTTTTCGCTCAATGAGTCAGTGAGATAAAGTTAAAATTACAGGAGGTCAAGTATTTTAAAAGTTAAAAATTTATTGAACGCCTAAAATGGGGCACCTTACTGTATATATATAGCTGACAGCCGATCTGTGATGCAACTTTAACTGAAGCAAGCGACAACAATGCAGCTGTGATGAGTTTAGATGTGGTTCCAGAATTGGAGTACTAAACTTCTTCTGAAATGTTACTCATTTGCCCGTTTTTTCAATGTACACAAATAAAAAAACGATTAAAAAATAGTTTTTGGACTTTTTGCCAGTTGAAAGCAAAGTTATGTTACTTGAACATTATACAATAAATTTCCAATATTATTTACATGACAATAACTGTCCCCAACAATACTATCTTGTTCAGGATTATAACAAATATAACATCTTCTAATAATTTTTTAGACGCAATAACGAAATTTTAATTCAATAGGAACGAAGTAGCTTAGTAAATTAAGCTACTTCGGAAATTTAAATAAAGAAACAATTTAATTTCTCGAAAACTGTTACGCGCGACATTTTGTAACGCGATGATCCCCCCTAATCTCTGTTCTACAATTTATCTTCATAATACTATTTGCAGTTTTGAAATTTAAAAACTGACATAAAACTTCCAAAATGAATGTTTTTCTTATAGGCGTCAAAATGACCCCTTTTGGAGTAGTTTTAGGTATTTAAAATGTTATTTATTTTACTAATGAACACAATAGCATGAAATTTTGATATAGTATACTCAGAAACAATTTCGGAAAAGTAAAAAAAAAATTAGCTTCGAAACTCACGTGTATTTTAAAAATTACATAAGAAATGGCAAAAAACACATAAGAAGACTATCAAATGATTCCAACCAGCTCTCCTAGTGCTAAAAATTATAAACTATTTTAATATCTTCAAGTATCTCAAATAATATAATGTATTTGAAAAAAATAGTTTATTGCAAAATTATCATTTTTAAAAAAAGGAAAAATTTTATCACCCGTTATAGGCTAATGAAAATGCATTTTTAGACTTAGATCAATCTTAAATAAAAAAGAAAATTATTTGGTTAACATAATTTATATAACATTGCTTTGAATAACATAACTTTTCGCACATTATTAGTGAGATGTATAAAAACTGATAAAAGATAAATTTTGAGTCCTCGCAAATTTTGACGATAAATACAATAAAAAAACTTCATTTTGTCAAAATTGAACTGTTTTGGAACAATAGCCACTGTTGGACAAAATTTTAGACTATTTTATACCAAACTGAGGCTATTTAAGCATTATTACCTTAATGTGAATATAATTAATAATAAATAAATGTCTATTTGTTTACATAAAGAAAACATTATAAATTTCATATTTATTAACACTCAAGTTTTAAATCAAGAAATTGTTTTTAAATAGCATTAATTTCTTTTTTTAGTAGAAAAAATTAATTATCAGAGGAAACTTCCATTGTTATATTTTACCAAATAATTAAACTTAAAAAAACATTACTTAATTTTACTTTTCAATTAAATTGTAACATGAATTTAAACTTTATTTAAACGTAAAACACAATTTAAAAAGTTCAAAATACTGCGTTTTCTGAGCACAATAATGAGTTTTATTTCTTCCACAATAGAAGTCTGTCTAGTTTACAGAAAATTAAACTGGATCAAGTACCTGTAGGTGTTTGTTTTATGCGATTTGTATTGTCACAGTATTTTTTATGAAGTTATTTAACGCTAAAACAGAATGAGTATAAAATAACATCTTTCTTTCCGTCATTTCAAAACTTTGCACTAAAAATGACTCCTAGAAGCTTTGTAATTGTATCAACAATCTTTTTGTTATCGAATGTTTCAGGTAAATGATGCTATTAATTGATATCATTTCTCAAATGAGTTTATTAATTAGTTTTAGATGCAATAAGTACCTTTTGTAATGGTTGTATTTTCACAAGAAACAAAATTAGATATATTAATGTTATGTTAACAAAATATATATTTTTCAGTTTCTTAAAAATAATTCTCAGACAAAAAAAATGAAATTTAACATTTATACATTCAATAAATCTTTTAAAATATTAAAAAAAACAAAAACAAATAAATTTCATAGAGTGTTGTTCTGCAATCAATATAATATGAATTTGTTCTATTCAATACATTCAACTAATTAAAAGTTTATTGTCTTTAGTACGTAAAATACGTCCGAAAAATGCATCTTCAGTACGTAAAATACGTATATTTCTTTAAAAACGTTTCCAAACAGACGTAAAATGAGATATGTGACGCAATTAAATTGAAAAATCATTCTCAAATTATGTCAGAATAAAAATAACAAAACTGGTTTTAAAAAAAATCTTAAGGAAGAAGTTTTCATTCATTTAGAAACTATGCAATAATTACCATAAAAAGATTTTCAAATTCAAAATTGGCAACTCTTTGTATGATATGTTGATGTATATAATGTATGATATGATATGCTTTGCATATGATCTTATGTACGTGTATTACGTCAAGCATGGTACAAATCGGCTAATTTTACTTTCCATTAACTTCTTTCTATTTCAACAATTAGTTTATTGTCCACATTCCATGGAGTTTAGAATAAAAATACTGTATTTGCTTTTTTAAATAGCTAGAATTTCAAATAAACTAATTTTTTAAAAAAAACAAAACAATCATACTATTAACATAATTCTTATAAGCCAGGGCACCGATGTTTAAATTGCAAAAGAATTGTCACACTTTTGTTTAAAAAATCAACTTACTACTTCATAAAAATATTTACTGCATGAAATTATTTAAAGATTATCTGTAACCAGTAAGGATCAGATGAAATCCTACCTTTAGAATATATACATAAATTATTGTGTCACAATATGCATTACATATTTCCTAGCTTTTAAAATTACTTTAATTTCTTAAACTTATTTTTTTAATCATTATTAAGAGAATTGTAGATAAATTAAATCATTTAGCAATTTTTTTTAAAAATCAATTAGTTAATTTCAATAAAAATGGAACATAAAATATTCTATTCTTTCATTATCAACCAATGTAACTGCTAACTTTTTATTTCAATACAAATGTAAACTCATGAATTCACTGTCGGGCCTAATCGAAAACAAAAATCTATTTATAACTATTTATTCTTAAATTTCGTACCACAAATATGTCTCAGTTACATGGTTCTACTAATTCTCACAGTCTTGTCGGTGATTCGGGATTGCCAACGCATTTTTCAAACCTTGGGGGGGGGGTTGGCTTTATTTTTGGCTAAGTTATTTTTCTGCAAATCACGAACCATGGATCTCTTCTCTTGCTCCTAACTGTCCGTTGGGAACAATTCAATCGTTTTTTTTTAATTTGGCTTTTGTATTGGCAGGTCATGGCCTGCCCTCATTAATATTATTATGCGAAATTTATTTAACGTAGAAATTTTAATGGATAAAAGTCTTATGGATGATTATGGATAGTCTAGAAAGTCTGATGGATAAATTATATCTCGAGCTCTACAAATACTACTAAATAAAAGTTTTATTACAAATATGATCCAGTCTTCCTCTTCAACTGTCATTTTTCATTATCCTATTTTTCATTACTATCTTCAATTAGTCAATTACGCCATATCATGTATATATATATATATATATATATATATATATATATATAGATCTTTTCAATAG